>NW_020664497.1:75405-107390 GCF_002925995.2 Terrapene triunguis | reverse complement strand
GCCGAACCCCCTGCCCTGAGCCCCCGCCACACCCCACACCCCTCCTGCACCCCAACTCCCTTCCCTGAGCCCCCTGCTGCATCCCACACCCCTTTTGTACCCCAACCCTCTGCCCTGAGCCCCCGCTGCACCCTGCACCCCGACCTCCTGCCCTGAGCCCCCGCCGCACCCTGACCCCCTGCCGCACCCTTCACCCCCTCTGCACCCCACACCCCAACTCCCTGAGCCCCCGCCACACTCCACACCCCTCCTGCACCCCCTGGGGGCAGGGTGGGGGCGGAGTTGGGGTGGGGATTTCAGGGAAGGGGTGGGAAGAGGCGGGGCAGGGGCGGGTCCTCATGGAAGGGGTGGAGTGGGGGCGGGGTCGAGGGCGGCGGTGGGGAGGTGTCAGTAAATGCGGCCCTCGGGCCAATGTACTAGTCCTCATGTGGCCCTCGTGGTCATTTGAGTTTGAGACCCCTGATTTAGTGGGTAAGGAGAGCTAATAAAGGACAAGGCGGCTGAGGTACTGAATGCCTATTTTGCTTCAGTCTTCACCCCAAAGGTTAACTATGACCAGACATTTAACACCATTAACAACAAGGGGGAAGGAAGACAAGCTAAATGGGGAAAGAACAAGTTAAAGAATATTTAGATAAATTAAGTTACCAGGGCCTATCAAAATTCACCCTAGAGTACTTAAGGAATGAGCTGAAGCAATCTCGGAACCATCAGTGATTATCTTTGAGAACTCATGGTGGAAGGGTGAAGGGCAATTATAGTATCTCTATTTAAAAACAGGGAAAAGGAGGACCCAAGAAATTATAGACCAGTCAGCCTAACTGTGACACCTGGAAAGATAACTGGAATATATTATTAAACAAATTTGTAAGCACCTAGAGAATTTATAGCATTATCATGAAAAGCAAACATGGATTTGTCAAGAACAAATAGTGCCAAATCAACCTAATTTCCATCTTTGACTGGGTTACTAGCCTACTGGATGGGGGGGAAGCAGCAGATGTGCTATACTTTGATTTTATTATGGCTTTAGACAGTCCCACAAGACGTTCTCATAAGCTAACTAGGGAAAAGTGGTTTAGATTCAATTACTACAAGACGAGTGCAAATCTGGTTGCACTGTATTCAGAGTGCAGTTATCAATGGTTAGCTATCCAGCTGAAAGGATGAGGTTTGTCCTGGGTCCAGTATGATTCAATATTTTTATTAATGAGTTGGATAATGGCATACTTGAAGAGCATGCTTATAAAATGTATGGATAACACCAAGCTGGGAGGGACTGCAATTCAAAGGACCTTGACAAATTGGAGAATTGTTCTGAAGTCAACAAAATGAAATTCAATCCAGTGCAAAGTACTACATGTAGGAAGGAAAAATCAAACACACAGCTACCAAATGGGGAATGACTGTCTAGGCACTGGTATTGCAGAAAAGAATCTGGGGGTTATAGTGCATCATAAATTGAACATGAGCCAAGTGTCATGAAGTTGTGAAAAAGGCTAATATCTTTCTGGGTGTGATATGTAAGAAATGGGAGGTAACTGTTCTGTTCTACTCAATACTAGTAAGCTAGAGTACTGTCTCTACGAAAAATGTGGACAAACAGGAAAAGATACACCGTACTAAAAGAGTGAAGCTAACTTCACTTAAGAGCTGTCAAATGTACGAAATAACAATAAGATAAAAATATTCAGGCAAGAGAGATTTTTAAATGGATTGTCAAATTATGGCAGTGGCTCTCAACCTTTCTAGACTACTGTACCCATTTCAGGAGTCTGATTTGTCTTGTGTACTGATTTGTCAAGCTACACCTCACTAAAAGCTACTTGCTTACAAAATCAAACATAAAAATACATAAGTGTCACAGGATACTATTACAGAAAAATTGCTTACTTATTTTTACCATACAATTATAAAATCAATCAATTGGAATATAAATATTGTACTTACATTTCAGTGTATAGTATATAGAGCAGTATAAACAAGTCATTGTATGTATGAAATTTTAGTTTGTACTGATTTTGCTAGTGCTTTTTATGTAGCCTGTTGTACAACAAATATCTAGATGAGTTGATGTACCCTATGGAAGACCTCTTCGTACCTACCGGGGTACATGTACCCATGGCTGAAAACCACTGCTTTCTGGTATCAGTAAATGAACCTCAATAAATTGTCATTATAAATTAAAAATCTGAAGAAACTAAAATCTATGGGCCAGATTCTCACCTGGTGTAAATAAACTCCAATGAAGTCAGTGGGAACGATGCCAATTTATACCTGCTCAGAATGAGTCTCAATTTGTTAACATGACCTAATGCGAATAATTCGGATTTATTAGAACTGGTTTTGCTACTTCAATTCAGTACTCTTAATATCAGTATAGGTTTAGGTTTTTAAGAGCCAAATGACTGACAGACATATTTGTCAATGCAAACTCCTATAACATTTAAAATGATAGATTCAGTGTGTATCTGTTTACATATTGCATTTAAGGTGTGTTGTAGCAGCGTTGGTCTCAGGATATTAGAGAAACAAGATGGATGAAGTAATGTCTTTTATTGAACCAACTTCCATTGGTGAAAAAGAAAAGCTTCTTCAGATCTCTGTGTAGCTTGTCTCTTTCACCAGCAGAAGTTGGTTCAATAAAATATATTATCTTTCTTCATATTATATTGTCAGCCACAAGACAGGAAATGAAAAGAACGCTGAAGTCTTATTTGTGGGATGTTTATAAACACGTGTAGCTCGCTTTTAAGAGTCATGAATAACACACATTCACTTCCAGGTACTGTAGTAGCATTTCTACTCATACAGAAGAATAAGTGTCTGACAATTCTGATTCCTGAAGCAGCAGAGTTTATAATCAATTGAAAAGTCTGAAGATTTCTTATTTTTAAATAACTGGAGGGAGGTACCCAACAGTATCTTGCATATTTTAACAGCAATTAATGAATGGGACTTTGTTCCACCCAACAAAACATTTCACAAATGAAGAGGTTATGTTTCCGCCCCCCCCCTTACTACAGTTTCTTAAAAAAGAATTTAATTACGACAGAGCTGATTGTTTCATACCTAAAGTTACTACTCATGAAGAAATTACAGCGTAGCTGCTTTATACTGTGTCCTGCACAATTCTGTTAGTTGGGAACTCCACTCTCCCTTCATTCCTGCAGGCCCATCTGACTGTTATTCAGGGATTCCAATTAAATAATTGCCATAGAATTTCTGCCAAAATATTACAGTAGTGAAATTCAGCAAAATGTTTTCCCAGTGCCATGAGATATTTATGCATATCCTATTGTGCTACTGACATCCCACATTTTCTAATTTGAGTAATAACCCTCATTTACTACTTTTATTCATCTTGACCCATGATTTTCCTCCTTTTAACTCTATTATTGGTTGCCATTAAGGGCAGCATCTCTCACTAGCTGGGATAATAGGTGAGCTGACATCCATGCTCCTTCCTAGCATAACTGACAGTAAATCCTTCTAGCATAAACTAGTAAGGAATACTATGACCAGCCAATACCTAAGCATGTTGTAGAGATGATAGTTTTACAAACAGTTTTTTTGCTGGTTTCCTAATGTCAAATAATTCAGTAGATGTGAATGTGAACAAAATACAGGCATATCCCCAGATGTAATACAAATCCAAACTGAAAATGCAATTCAAATTGTGCAAACTAAACCAGAACAAATATTAGTTAATGTAACAGAATGCCATTCACCTGCTTTTATTAAGCTTGCATTCATAGACAATAAAAAAAGAAAATGAGAAACTATTTAAATATAAAAAAATTTCATTCAGATGTCATCGCTGTTCTGGTAAATGTGCATCATCATAATTTGGCCATATCATATTGTCTACTAGATTTTTCACACATTTTTGATCTGAGCAACAGGCATACCAACATACACTGAGGAAGAAAACTAAGGCATTGATGCTGCACAGACTTACATACCTTTATATACATAAGTAGTCCCACTGAAGTCAGGACAGGGAACTTAAAAAACATACATTTTATTTTAGCAAGAATACAGAAGATATTCAAATTAATGAAGTGAACACAACATTGCTTTCAGCTTCATACAGCACACCTAGTGAGTGCTTTCGCATGCTTAAAGCATTTGATCACAGAAAGAAAAAGGTTTTGTACAAGTCACTGCAAAAAACTAAAAATTACATGGTCAGAGTTTCCAGTATTTAGATGAACTGATATCAGTCTATTACTGTTACAGCAATAAAAGAGTCACGAAACACAACCATACAACAAAACATTCAGATAAGTATTTTTGCTTTCAAAGTAGACAGTATTATATAAATCCAATATTTCAAGAGGAGAATTTCAGAAAAATGACTGTCATTTGTCCATATGTGTCACTTCAGTATGAATATAGGGAAACAAAATTCATCTCTTTAAATGTTGAGCTTGATTAAGAAAACAAATATGGGTAGTCTCACATTTTTTTCAAAAGTCATGTAGCTAAATCAAAACTGGCATTTCAGCTGCAAACAATTTTTTTTTATATTAACATTTTGCCCACATGAGGGTAGTATAAGTTAACTTGTGACGAAGAAGGGGCAATTGTGTTAAAATCTACATAATTTCTAGAGGATGTGCCTTTTAAAATAACTATAGTTACTATTTAAAAAAAACAAATTTCAAGTTTAGCGTGAATGAAGAAAAAAATATTGAACAGCAGCAAAACACAGCCAAAACAATGCTTTTAATATAAATGCTGGAAAATAAGACTACAGGCACTCTTTCTCTCATCTCAGCCCCCATCTTAATTCTTGTTTTCTATGTAGTAAGGTTTTTCTACTCTTCTGGCCAGCTGCCAGTTCTATAAAATAACTTGGAGTAAAGCTCTCCCCTTTCCTTGGGCCCTTCCCCCTAAGCAGCCCCAGGCGCCCTGTCTGACATGCTTTTCAAGGCGTGCTAGACTACATAGCAGACTTTCTGGCTCCACTTCCATTGTTTGCATGGCTGCTCTGCTCCTTATCCAGAGCCTGGATTAGCATAAGAATACTGCTTCACCCTCAGCCAGCGATCTCCCCCTCCAGAACACCTTACACCCCTTAAAAGAAAACAAAAGAAGGATTTTATTTTCACAATCCCTCCCTCCCCCCCCTTAAATAACCTTTTCCTATTCAAGGTCATTAAAAATTAAAATCTTAACAAATAACTGAATCTGACCACGGTCAAAAAAAACTTGTTTGCATATATTGGTAATTGCCAAAAGGTTAAGAGTGTCAGCTTGATATTATTGTTACAGAACCTTCATTCTCCATGCATAGGTGTGCGCAGCACATTTCATTAGGGTGTGCACCCAGGGAGCCCCACCCTAGCCCCGCCCCCACCCTGCCCTAGCCCCGCCCCTGCACCATCCACTCCCTCCTACTTCCCACCCCCTGACTGCCCCCCTCAGAGCCTCCAAGCCACCCTGCTCCTTGTCCCCTGACTACCCCCTCCTGGGACACCTGCCTCTAACTGCCCCCAGGACCCCACCCCCTATGTAAGCCTCCCTGCTCCTTGTCCCCTGACTGCCTCCCTAGGACCCTACCCACCTGTCCCCTGACATGGCTCCAGGGGAAGGTGGGGGAGGGGCCAGCGACTTGCTGTGCTCAGCCGGGCGCTCTGTCCCGGGAGCGTGGACCCCGCAGCTTGCCACACCGGGAGAGTGGGGCCATTTGCCCACCCCTGCATTAGGGTGTGCCAAGGCACACCCGGCACACCCCGTGCGCACGCCTATGTCTCCATGGTCACCTACGTAGCATGATTTTACTTAGTGTCGTGTTACAGTGAAGGGTTAAAATCCATGTGCATTTTATATAACAACCTGGTATATGGATTATGCCAGCTCTTTTCCAGACCCAAAGTCCAGAGTTTGGTCAAGAGACCAGGGGCCTAGCAAATAGTGATCAGCTAAGAGAAAGCTGGGGTAAACAGATAACCTTGCTTTTGCTAAAATAAGCCTAGCCAGCAAATTGCCAGGTGTTGGAGCTGAGTACTGAATAATTATGTCTTATTCAGAGTTGCATATTGAACAAAGAATCCCCGTTCCTATTGTGTTAGTATCTTCTGTAGGGAGAAGTTCTTCCCACATATCCAACCTTGAGTTTATGAAAGGTTGGCACATGTCAGTATAAGATATGGCATCCTCCCACCTCCCTTTCCCAGGGACCAATGCCTGCCTTAAAACACAAAGGAGACAATCTTTATTGCCATATACTTTCACTGTTTCTTTGCTTTAACCCCTAGGAATGTATCTGTTGGACAATCAGAGGAGTTGCTTCATTCCTATAGACCCCAAATCAGAATTCAACATATATATATTTTATACTAATACATTTATCAAAGTATTAATTGTTAACTCGTTAACTTGAGACCATGGGCGGAGACATTATGTAACCTTTTAACCATTGGCTAATGTGCTATCTTGTCTTGCTGCAAAGCCTATCCCAGGGTGTGGAACTGCCTACCCTGTCACTTTCCCGCGCCCATGGAAAATCCATAAATTCTATTGTAATCAATTGATTGACAGTGTCTCTGAGCCTAATAAGCAAGGTGACACTCTGTCAGCGCTGTACGTAATAAACTCCTATGTTTGACCTCTACATGGTGTGTATTTATATTCCTTCATACAGAAATGTACTTTCAAATCAGAAGGCATTGCACACTCAACCCAGGAACAGAAACGATGGCTAGAGGAAGATGGGTTGGGGGAGATACCCTATAGAGTCCTAATCCATTTGCCCTCTCCAAAAAAACAAAAAACACAACAAAAAAAACCAAACAGCTCTCAAATACTTTGAGCAACATTGATTTTAAACAGTAAACAACCCTGCTCCGGACCACCATGGGCGGCAGAGGGGAGCCCTGCAGCTCCCAACCCACACAGGCATCAGGTGGGACCCGGCATCAGAGGGAATCCCTGCTGTTCCCCGCCCCCACCATGGTTGGCAGGGGGGATCCACTGCTCCCTGCCCCGTGGTCGGCAGGGGGGACCCCCCTCCCCGCTCTCATCCACTGCAGGACCCCTGGAGCTCCCAGCAGCCGCAGGCAGCAAGAGGGACCCCTGCAGCTTGGAGCCGTCAGCGGAGGGGAACCCTGGAGTTCCCAGCCCGCCCCCTCCACAGCTGCCCAGGCTACCGATTTTGTCATGGGTATTTTTAGTAAAAGTCAAGGACAAGTCACAGGCTTCAGTGAATTTTTCATTATTGCCGGTGACCTGTCCCTGACTTACACTAAAAATATCTGTGACAAAAATTTAGCCTTATTCATAAAGAGCAACAGGCAAGTAACTTGTTATTGACAGTTTAAAACAATCAGAATCAACATAGATACTGTTGATCATTGCTGAACCTAGTGTGATTTGGTTCAAGTTAGTTCATCAAACCCAAAGTTTTGTAAACAAGATGGTCTCAGCCCTGTGATTTTACCTAGTAAAATTAGCAATCATTTAATTTGGTGTTATTCAGCACTTCCCACTTTCAATAGTGCAGATAGAAATCTAATTACTTTTCTGCATATGCGTCAAGCAAATGCTATTAGCAGAAGTAAAACCAAAATCTTAGGTTGATTTATCTGATCCCAGTGCGAAATGCTGCCAAGTTGGGAGAGGAGCAGTGTAGTGTTCCCTTGATCTCAAGTGGGAAGGGAGGCAACTCCGCCTCACTGCATCAGGCAATAATGTTCGGTCTCAGGGCTTGCTGGCTGGGGCAGACCAACAAGTAGTCCATAGCTCTCAGCCTCTTGGCTGAAGCAAACAACAGTTAACGGTTGAGAGTTTGGCACCAGGGTGGAAAAGAGCAATAACCACTCTTTAGCCTAGAGTCTCCTGGTAAGGCAGACAGCAATCAACAATCTAAAGCTCACAGCCTCCTGGCTGGGGCAACTAACAATCAAGCCACAGGCATTCAGGTGGTTATAATCACCGGAGGAGGCACCTTTGCCAGATGGTAACAACAGTGAATGCAGGCGGTGATCCAAGAAGAAATTCTTTGAACGGACACTGGATGACCTTTAATCCTGTCAGCCACCGCAACGAACAACTGCGCCAACTTGCGGAATGGCTTGGTCCTTTCAATGTAGAAGGCTAGCGCCCTCCTGACGTCTAGGGAATGCAACCTATGCTTGGCCCACATGAAACTGAGACCACCTTGGGCAGGAAAGCTGGGTGTGGCTGCAGCTGGACCTTGTCTTTGTAAAGGACCACAGAGGGCGGTTCCGAGGTGAGCACCCTAATCTCAGAGATCTAGCGGGCATATGTTATCGCAACCAAGAAATGCAACATTCCAGGACAGGAGAAAGAGAGAGCAGGAAGCCATAGGCTCGAAGAGGGGTCCCGTGAGTCACGATAGCACAAGATTCAGGTTCCATGGAGGAACGGGGTCCCTGACGTGTGGGTAGAGGCCTCAAGGCCCTTGAGGAACCTGGCAGTCATGTCCCGGGAGAAAACCGACCTACCCTAGAGCGGCGGACGGAAGGCCGAAATAGCATCCAAGAGGACCTTGACAGATGAAAGAGACAGGCCCTCAATCTTGAGATGCAGCAGGTAGTCCAGGATTAACTGCAGTGAGGCCCACTCGGGCCGAACGCCTTTATCCGAGGCCCAACAGGAGAACCACTTCCATTTGGCCAGCTAGGTCACCCTGGTGGAGGGCTTTCTGCTGCCCAACAGAACCTGCTGGACACTGGCCAAGCACTGCTGCTTCTCCACATTTAACCATGCAGCAGCCAAGCCGTCAGGTGCAGCACCTCCAAGTTCAGATGCAGATGCCTGCCGTGGTTTTGGGACAGCAGGTCCGGCCTGAGCAGTAGCTGCACTGGAGCAGCCACCAAGAGGTTCAGAAGCGTGCCAAACAAATGCTAGCGCGGTCAATCCAGCACTATGAGGATCACCTTCGAGGATCAAGGTGTAGAACAGAGCCCCCGATCACAGGGAAAGAAAAGTGTCCAACAGGGCGACCCTGTCAATCCCCTGAATCAAGCAGAAAAAGTGGCATTTTCTGTTCTGTCTGGTGTGAAACACCAGGGAAGTTCCCCACCTCTAGAAGATGAAGGTGACCACTTCCGGACGGAGGGACCTTTCATGGTGAGACTAGAAGGTCCTGCTGAGGCGATCTGCCAAAGTGTTCCTGGCCCCGTGGAGGTGCGCCGCTACAAGATGGATGTCATGTTGGAGGCAGAAGTCCTAGAGCCTGAAGGCTTCCGGGAAAAGGGCAGATGATCTGGCTCTGCCCTGCTTGTTGATATAAAACATAACCGCTGTATTGTCTGTCAGGACCTGGACCACCCTGCTTTTTATGTGAGGTAGGAAGGCTTGGCAGGCCAGGAGAAGCGTTCTGAGCTCCCTGACTTTTATGTGTAGGGAGTGATCATGACTCCACCAATGACCTTGCATGCTGAGATTGCCGAGGTGGGCTCCCCACCCCAGGTCCGAGGCATCAGAGACGAGGGCCACTCCCTCCAACACCTCTGCAGGACTCTGCTACCAAGTGAATGACGACAATACATGGTACGTGTCCCTGACCACATGGTCCATGCTGTGTCTGTTGGGGACATAGACTGACACCAGCCACGTCTGCAGGGGCCTGAGGTGGTGCCGCGCATGCGCCATGTGGCCCAACAAGCACAGGCATGTCTGAGCGGTGGTAAGAGGGTGGGCTTGCATGCACAAAATGAGGTCCGCTATGGCTTGGAACTGAGCCTCGGTGAGGAAGGCTTTGGCCTGAGTAGAATGGAGGACCCCTATGCATTGTACCAGGATTAAGATGGACCTTTTCTCGTTTATTAACAGCCCCAGGCTGCGACAGGTGGAACAAACGAGATCAAGATGCTGCTGCACCTAATCCCGGGACCGACCCTTTATTAGCCAGTCATCAAGGTACAGGTAAATTTGAACACCCTGACGCCTCAGGTAAGCGACCACTGGTGCTATGCACTTTGTGAACACTCTTGGGGCTGATGAGAGAACGAATGGCAATGCTGTGAGTTGGAAATGGCGCTGGCCCAGCCTAAAACAATAGACGCGCCTGTGCCCTCGAAGGACGCGTATTTCCATTTCCCAAGTCGAGAGCGGCGTACCAGTCTCCTGGATCTAGGAAAGGGATAATGGAGGCCATGGATACCATGCAAAACTTCAACTTTTTGGGAGACTTGTTGGGACAATGCAGATCCAAAATGGGTCTGAGGCTCCCTTTTGCTTTCGGGATTAGGAAGTAGTGGGAGTAGAACCCCTTTCCTTTCATGTCTTGAAGGACCTCCTCTACTGCCCCCAGGCGCAGGAGGTTCTCGACCTCTTGGACGAGGAGTTGATCATGAGAAGGGTCCATGAAGAGGGACAGGGAAGGGAGATGGGAGGGAGGATCGGCCACGAATTGCAGGATGTAACACAGGGGTCAGCAACATTTCAGAAGTGGGGTATTAAGTCTTCATTTATTCACTGTAATTTACGGTTTCGTGTACCAGTAATTCATTTTAACATTTTTAGAAGGTCTCTCTCTCTCTCTAATGTTTTTAGAAGGGCTCAGCCCGCTGCCAGTCTGGGGTTCCGGCCGCTGGCTCCTGCCAGCCGGGGTCCCGGCCACTGGCCCCGCTCAGCCCGCTGCCAGTCGAGGGTTCCGTTCATCCAGGCAGGCAGCGGGCTGAGCGGGGCCGGCGGCCGGAACTCCGGCTGGCAGCAGAGTGCCACTAAAAATTGGCTCGCGTGCCACCTTTGGCACATGTGCTGCAGGTTGCCGACCCCTGGTGTAACCTGAGGATATTACTTCGAGCACCCAATGGTCCGAGGTCAGCCAAGACCAGGCCGACCGGAAAGGGTGGAGGCAGTCGAGGAGAGTGGGAGGTGGGAAGTGACTGGGCCATCGTCCTCGAGCGCACCCTCAAAATGATTACTTCTGGCCTCTTTGGTTCCTGGAAGGGCCACACTGAGCAGACGATTGGGAAGATGACGGGTGTCACCAGTTAGACCCCATGTCTCTATCCTTTCTCCTGTAGGTGACCAGCCGGGGAGTCCCCCAGGACCTAGACTGTAGAGGCAGAAGAGCCGGAAGGCAGAACGGCTTCCTGGCCTGCTGAGGAGTATGGAAACCCAAGGAGCAGAGGGTGGCACGGGAGTCTTTAAGGCCATGTAGCCTCGAGTCCATGAGCTTGGAGAAGAGCCCCACCCCCTCAAACGGGGTAACCTGGAGGACTACATCCAGGATCTGCGCCTCATGGCCACCGTGGAGGCAACAACCCTGGCCGCTGAGTCAGTAGCGTCCCAGGCCATTTGAAGGGCCACCCTTGCAACCGTCCACTAAAGCAGCGAACTCCTAGGCTCGGTCCTGCGGGAGAGCAAGAATTTGTTAAGAGAGTCCCACAGGTTAAAAATGTACCTGCCTAACAGTGCCTGGTAGTTAGACACCTGGAATTGCAGACTTGCCAGCCAATGAATCTTTCTGCCAAATAAGTTCAGTCTTTTGGCATCTTTGTTTTTCCGAGTGCAACTGACTTGGCCCTGCCTGTCCCTTTCATTAACAGCGGACATGACCAGTGATGCCGCTGAAGGGTGTGTATACAGATATTCGAACCCTTTTGCAGGGACGTAATACTTCCCTTCCGCCTTTTTACAAGTAGGCGGAATCGAAGAGGGGGTCTGCCACAGCGATTTGGCAATCTTAAGGCCCCCTGGGTGGACAGGTAGCACAACCCGGGCCGGGGTGGAGGAGGATATAACATTAAAGAGGTTGGCTAACTCCTCCGCGACCGCCTCAATTTTTAAGTTCAAGTTGGTAGCCATCATTTTAAGCAGGGCCTGGTGTTCCTGGAAGTCGTTGGGGGGACTACCCGTTTGGGAGGGACCTGCCACCGCTTCGTCCGGACATGATGACGATGACTACATCGCCTGGGAAGGGGCAGGTCCCCCTTCCTTCTCTAGGAATGGCTCCTTAGGTGCCGGAGTCCGATGTGCTGCCCCCGAGTTGGATTTGGTACCGTGTTCCAACTCTGGTGCCGGGGGTGGTTTGTCAGAGGTGGGCAGAGACGACTGGTAGGAATATGGGACTGGCATTATGGGCACGCTTCATGGGTTCTAGTATGGTCATTGAGTAGGCCACTATCCCTGCTGCCATGCTGTTGCTGCAGGTGCCACACCGGCTTTGCGGGTTGGCAGCGAATCACCCCTCCTTGGCGAGGGGCTAAACTCCCAGTCCAACTCCAAACACCGTCCTTCCAGCGATCAAGGTGGAGCTGTCAAGGCCTGAGTCTGATGACTGACTCTAGTTGGTAACTGGTGAGGTGAAGGCGAGGATCGGTACCTGCCTGACGAGTGGTACTGGGGAGATGGAGACCGATCCACGACAGGGAGCGATCCCACTCCAGTGAGGACCGACGTCTGGGAAACCATCTGGGCAAAGGTGACCTGCGTCGTGGCGATCTTTCTCGGGAAGCTCGCCAGTAGCTATGATCGGCTTGCCCTTAGGTGTTGGGGCGTTAGCTGAGTCTGGTGCCTGGCACGGTGTTTGCAGTGCCAGTCGGGCTACTTGTTCTTTAGCCGCTGGGGCGGCTTCGGGCCCTAGGAAAAACCGGGACCCCCTGCTGCTCCCGGGAGTGGGAGGCGGATCCCTGGCCGGGCTGGGGGTCCAACCTCAGTGGTACTCACGTGAAGCTCCAGGGTGCGCACATGGTCTGACACAGGCTCTTTGCCCGAGGCCCCTTTCCCTTCCGTGGGGCTCTTCTTCTTCTGCCACTTCTTCAGCACTGGCGGGAGGGAATGGTACCGGGCGGAGCACTCTGCATCGATGTCGAGGTGCTCGGCATAGGGTGCGAGGGGGAGGGCTATGACCCAGGACGAAGCACAGCCTCCAAGAAGAGGGGCCTCAGGTGGATATCCCACTCCTTTTGGGTTCTAGGGCGAAAGTTCTTATAGATTCTTCACTTGTCCTTTCTATGGGACTCTCCCCCAAGCACTTCAAACAGCTGTCACAGGGGTCACTAATAGGCACCGGCCTGTTGCATGACGAGCATGGTTTGAAGCTGGGAGAGCAAGGACTCAACTACCAAACTAACCTAACACTTAACTTAATGGCTAACTGAGTACCTACAAACTACATACTGTACAAAGAAGATAGACAACGGGCTGTAAAGAACCGCTAATGCTCTTGCGATGCAAGACAAGGCACTCCGACCAACCGTCACGGGTGGTATCAAGGAATCGAGAGGGCGTAGGGTTGGCAGCGCCTAATATACCGACGCATGAGCACGGCGCTCCAGGGGGTGACTACAGACAACCCTACGGATACCACTAAGGCAAAAAACTCGACAACTGTGCACGTGGTCGCGCACACATCTAGAATGGAATTGACATGAGCAAGCACTTGAAGAAGAATTATTTTCACAAGCAGCTGGCTGCTAAACCAGAATATATTAACACTGCTTCCATAATTAATAACTAATATGGAGAATTTAACATTCATTCTGCACTAAATGAAAGTATCAAGGCTAAAGCATGTAACAAAATTGCGTACACTAACGCTATGGGAACAAGGCTCAGATTTTAGATGTGCCGCTCTGTGCTCAGAGTTAGTGTGTCAGTGCTCCAAAGGTGGGCATGAATCAGCATTCAAGACACCCTCCCCATCAGTACCTGGTCTGGGCTGAGAAAGCTAATGATCCAACCAGCGGACCAAATTCAGTGATGAATCCTGGTGGTCACGTGTCACCTGAGGCATACTGCACATACGCTAAGTGCTCCAAAAATTATTTAACAACAGCACTGCCGACTTCAAAATGCAGTTTAAGGCACACAAAGTTAAATATGGAACTCCTACATTTTAAGAGTATTGTAAATCTGCTTGGTTAAACAACTGCAGAAACAATGTTACTGAAAATAATATACTTACCTTAGTTCAGACCAGGCTGGATAAAAATTAAGAAAAAAAAAAATCGCATACAAAATCATGATTTAAATCAAATCCATCCTGGTTCAAACAATGTAGTTTCAACAAATATAGCCTCAAAGCAGTTTCTAAACATAATAATAATAATCTTTCTGTAAGGCAGGGTTCAAAGGTAATGTTTACATTTCAACAGTAACAGTCTCTTGTGTCCTTGTATAAAAGTTTTAAAGTAAGATTGTTAAAGCACTCACACACAAAAACTACCAACAACAGACACAAATGAAGAGCAATGTCTTGAGAGAAACAATATATTGAGATTAAAATATTATATGTTCATAAGGGTTTGGCCATTTTTAAAAATTATACACTGTATTTCCTCTATTACGGGTTCAAACAAGCATAAAGTTGGTTACGTGCAGCAGAACTATTAAATAAAAAATGAGAAACAAAATGAGAAACACTGTATTTTCTAAAACAATACATGTGAACTAAAGTAAAAAGGGGGCACAGATCAACAAGAAATCCAGTAAATTTAAAAAAAAAAATTAGATTATTTTCAATTACTACACCTGTCCCTAAATTTCCCTCCATTTTTTTTGTTTTTACATTCACATTTTCCTGTTTGGTTTGGTTTTTTTTGTTTTGTTTTCCTCCATTGCTGATGTGAAAAAAACAAATAGCTGAAAAGATTGAATAACTGAACTGGGTACACAGAATATACAAAAAAGTGCTCTCCAAAGACTAAAACAAACTGAAACAGAGAAAATCCAATTATAACCTTATGTATTAGTTGTATTAGTAAAATGGAAGTATGATTTTTAAGTTCACAGTATCCCTTTAACATACACTTGACCTGATAGTGGTTGCCAATGGAATGCATCCTGATTTATGTGCAACAGTATGGTCACATCACCAAGACTTTATCACCCAAGCCACAGGAGGATGGGATATTTCACTTACTGTCCTTGAGTTCTCTGTAGCCTGTGACCGCTGACAGTCCAATATTACATGACAGTCATTTTCCTGCTGTTCTGTCTTCACACACTTCCCCTTCAGTGACCTCACCTGCTCTCTAAGTGTCATTTCTATGTCAATAATTCAGATGCAACTCTCTACTAACAACATCTCCCCATCATCCATCGGGGCTTACAAGACTTCTTGCCTTGGCTCTCCTCTCACTGATATCCCTCAACTGCCTTGAACTAAACATAGCAAAAAATGAATTTATCCTGCCTTCTAAACCTCTTCACCATTAGCAACTCCTTTATATCCTCAATCACTCAAGATTGCATCCTTGTGATTATCCGACTCCTCCCTTTCCTCTCTTCATATTAAGGCTCTCAACAGGTCTAAAATCATGCTGCTTCCTGTCCATCCCCACTATCAAAACCCTGGTTGTTCACTCCATGATTCTCTTACAGTAATTCGTGCAACTACCTCCTCTCAGGTGGACCAAACTCTCAATTCTCCCTTCTTCATATCCAAGTTACAGCAGCTAAAGTCTTCTTGTTTCAAGAAGCAGCCTTGTATACCTCCAAGATGGAAAAAAGATTTAAAAGCATATTGTTGAAGTTGCACTGGAATTAGTAAAGAGCTGACTATACACCCACAAAATCATAAATACATATTCATAGCGCAATTTAGACACCTTTGTGCTTAGGGACTGACCTATAGATTTATCCCAATAAAATAAAACAATTAGAAGATTTACTAATTTGTTTAGTCATATTCAGGTAGCAATTAAGGGCTTTTTAAAACTCTACTACTGTGTAAGAAATGTCGTCTGATTTCCTTGAGAGTGAGACATATGGAAGGAAGAACACAGATTTAGACTGTCTACACTACAGTTTATGTCGGCATAAATTATTTCACTCAGGGGGGTGAATAAACCACCCCTGCGAGACATAAGTTACACCAACATAAGCGCTGGTATGGCCAGCGGTATGTCAGTGGGAAAACTTCTCCTGCCAACATAGCTACTACTGCTCATGGGGCTGGAGTAGTTAAGCTGACAGAAGAGCTCTCTCCCATCAGGTTAAATTAGAGAGCATCGGTGCAGCATCGGTACAGCTCTCTAGTGTAGCCGAAGCCTCAATATACCAGACACTGCCTTAGTTGGGAATTTTGTGAGAGGACATGGGATCATTTATTTCCATGGAACACTTTTTATGGGGAATCAACCATTAGGGACTTAGATTTCACTAACTCTCTGTGCTGAGGATAAAACTGTGAGGAATGTAATATTTCATGGCAGATGATAAAATCAGTAAGTTAAAGAGGATCCCACACATGAGCAACTATATGAAGTATATGGTACCTGTGATGGGGTGTACCAACCCCACACTGGGCCAACGGGGACAGACCAATCATTGTGGGCCCAAGAGGCCACGCCCCCTCGCCCCTGCTGTGCATGCTCTAGGTGGAAAGGACAGATAAAAGGAGGAACCCCAGCTCAGTCTGGGCTGGCTAAGAAAGAGGAAGGATGTGTGTTGCAAGCTCCTGTAGAAACACCTGAGACCCTCCAAGTGGTGGGAACTGTGGTCCCGGACTACGCTGCGGACGACCAGGTGACTGCAGAGGTTGACGGGGACACTGAGCCACTGCCAGCTGGAGAGAGGCCTGAGATGCAACTTGTGGTAGGAAGTGACCCAGGGAAATGTAGTAGAAGCCAATGCTTAAACCCTTAACAGGGAATTTCCTGGCTTCATACGGACCTGGGTTGGAAACCCAGTGGAACAGAGGTTCCCCTATCCCACCTCACTTGCTACTAGTTGTGGCTACTGTTTGTTTGCCTGCCCTAACCAGGAGCCTCTGGGGCCATAGACTGTTTGTTATGCCCTGCCCACACAGTCAGGACGCCCAATTACTGCTGCTTGCCCCAGCCAGGAGGCTCAGATGCCATAGACTGCCTGTTTGCCCTGAACTGCCCGGGGGCTACCGTTTGTCCTGCCCTACCCAGAGGGTCAGGACCCCCAACTACTGTTGCTTGCCTCAGCTTGGGGGCTCAGAAGCCATAGACTGCTTGTTTACTCTGCCCCACCTGGGGGCTACAGACTGACTGTTTGTTCTGCCAGGCCCAGCGGGTCAGAAACCCCAGTTGTTATTGTCTGCCCCAGCCAGAAGGCTTGGAGGCTCCAGACTGCTTGTTCTAACCCGCCCAGGGGCTGAGAATTGATAATTTGCTCGACCCTGCCAGGGGTCCTGAGGCCATTTTATTGTAACAATTTGATCCCACAGGGAGTCCAGATGATGGGGTTTACCTACCCCACATTGGGCCAATGGGGGCAGCCCTGTTCGATAAACAGGGCCCCCTGTCACAGCACCCTTCAAAAATTTTTGGGTTGTACACTGTGGAGAAACCAATGATCGCTGTGTCATGGTGTAGATGGTACTCCCCGTGGGCTCTGAGCTGGATGCTGAAGCTGAATCTCCCAACAGAAGGTCTGGGGCACCATAACTAGAAGAAGGGGCCTCAGTAGAGCACCAAAGAAGAAGAAATTAACAGCTTCATGGTAGTGATGGCTTGAATGCCATCAGCACCTAATCATACACAAACTCTAGTACAAAAGCCTCCACATACCAATGCACTGCTCATGTTGACTTGATTGATACTGTGCCTTTCTGCTTTTGTCAGTACAAAGACAAATTAAGGAAATCTTTCAATAGAACATCACTGTGACAGTCTGTACTCATACATTCACCCCTTCTACAAGACTAGGATAAATTTTGTACAAAACATACCGTGCAAGGTATCATTTGAAATCTCAGGGTTTGCTTATCATTATTGTCCTGGTAAAATGTGTGTGGCAACATTATATGTAAAGATATAGGATTCCACTGTACGGTATTACCCGGGACATGTTACAACATGTTCTGGAGCGCAGTCACAAACAAGTTCCTCAGACAAAAGGCTAGCCAATGCCTTAGCCAGGTGTTAACAAGATCAAACGGACCATCACCTGATTAAGTGGCCACACTTCGGCAGGAGAGAGGCTGTGGGCAAAAGATCTACATTTTGACAAAGAAGCAATTTAAGATTCCTGGTCACGAAGACTTTCCTGTCTCCTGAACATCGGCTGGAGATAATTCTTGTTCAAGAGAAATGGCTAGAAGAGGAGACAGCAGATGCCCCATCTCTCCCTGCTCTCTATCCAAGGCATCACCCTGAAGAACAAAGAAAGCAGCATTGGACGGGGGTGGGGGGGATCCTGACTGAAAGGTGTTCAGCCGTAAGACTGCTGGAACAAACACCTTTGCTTTATACTCACTTAGCTTGTTAAGTTAGGTGTTAGTTGCGTTTTACCCTTTTATTTCCTTGTAATCAATCCTGACTTGTATGCCTCATTACTTGTAGTCACGTAAAATCTTTCCATAGTTAATAATTTTTGTTGTTGTTTTATCTAACCACTGTGCTTGGATTGAATCAATGTGCTTGGGAAACTTCATTTGGGATAACAGGATTTGTGCATATCATTTTATATTAATGAAATGACAGACCTTATATGAGCTTGTATTGTTCAGGAGGATGCTGGGCAATGTTCCCTCTAATTTTTTCCACCTATGTGCAGAATAAATTTTGTTATGTGCCCCAAGGTAATGTGCAGATGTGTGCTACCAGTAGAAACAAAAAGCCTAGATATAATTTTTTTTTTTTAAGTTACCAATAGGGATAATTACTCCAGCCAGGAAGGTTAGGTATTTTAGGACTCACTACTCAAAAAAATTAAATTTAAGTGTAAGAGAGAAATAAAAATTATGAAATGCTTAGACCAATCAAAAAACTAAAACAACACACTTTGAAAGAATAAAATTACAGAGAATATATGTGCATTGCAGGAAGTACCAAGAAGTAACAACAACAATAATACAAGTATGTGTTGGGACATGAGTTTGAAAGTGTGTAACAGACAGAGCACGTGTGTAAGAGAGAGACAGCCTCTGTGTGACAGAGTGTGGGTGTGGGAGAGAGAGACAGACTGTGTGTGTGTGTGTGTGTGTGTGTGTGTGTGTGTGTGTGTGTGCGCGCACGCGAGGGAGAGAGAGAGAGAGAGACAGTGTGTGTGCTGGCTGCTGGGAAAGTTTCTGGGAGGTCCGTGCGCTGTCTCTTTATGGCACTCATTGAAAACTCTCCTCCTGAACCATGTTCTCCCTCCCTTGCTCTGCAGAGATGGGGTACATGGGCGGGGAGGGGGGTAAGGGGGGGGAGAGAGAGAGCTAGACAGAGACTTTGTGAGCTGGCTGCTGGGGAAGTCTTAGAGACCATGCACTGTCTCTTTAAGACACTCACTCATACGGAAGACTGGTTCAGACCTCAGCAGCACTCTCCTGCTTGAGTCCTGAGCCCCCTGTCCCCTCACCCCTGCTCTGTGGAGATGGGGCACAGGGGAAGAGGGACACCCTGAAATCAGCAGCTCCCTGCCCCCTACTCTACACAGCCAGCAGGAGGGTCCCAGGAGCAGCTGCAGGAGCAACATGGCTACAAAGTGGGGGGGGGGCAGGGGGACACCTGAACACACGCTGCCGGATGTGCACGGCTCTGCTAATCAAGTGCACGGCCCTTGAATCACTCCTGGGTGGCCGCCCAACCGCACAGCTCAGAGGGAACACAGGTGCTGGGCAGTACAAAATGAACATTTCTGGGGGAAAGTTGCAATGTAATTCATGACTAGGGGGCTATAACACTCATACAATACAACTCCAAGTACCTTACATGCTGAAGGCTGTACGAGAGCAGATCAGGAGTGGGTGCTCTCACGGCAAAGCAGTGTAAAAGGCAACCCAGGTTGGCGAACTGAGGAGACATATCTGTCCATCAGTCCAGTCTGTACCCTGGGTAACATCATAGTCATATTTTCGTCTTTTTGTTTATACTATCTCCCACTAACACAGTTAGGAACACTAGGCAAGATTCAGCACAGAGTATTTATTAGAACGGACTTCATCACTTAACTTTGACCTGGAAGTGATGCAGATCTTCAATACAATTATGCTGAACCCGAGGAGCACATTTTTCGTGAAAGAGTTAAAAAGCTTTTTGATATCAACCATACTGGGCATTAAGCAACAGATTTGATCAAGTGGCCCCAGGCGTTTCTTCCATTAAAAAGAGTTTGAAGGAACAAAATAAAGAACAAATAATCCTTGGGAACAATCTCCATTTATAGCCTCCGATTCCAGCATGAATGAGGGTGCATGGTGTAGCCCCCAAAAGCACTGCTATTTAAAAGATTCTGAGTTCACGAACATGTCTCAAGAAAATGGAATCATACAGACAAATCTCATGACAGGTTAAAATTCATTTCCCATATTATACAACAATATTAACGCCTTTCTTTCCCTAGCCCTCTCCTTTTTCTTCAAGTTCTCTGTTTGCTAATTTAGATTGTAAATTCTTTGGCTCAAGGCCACATCTGAACCATACTGCCGAGTTATGGCACTAAATATTTATTAGTAATGTTAATTGCTCCTGCACAAATCTGGAGACCTATGAGCACTTTCCCTTTGGTTCTTAAAAGGTACAATATTTGACAGGTGGATGTTATAGTGAAACAGAGAACGCTCCGTTCTTAGCTTTAAAATACAATTGTAAGAACATTTTCAAGGTAGAGGCAAAAGGACATAAAAAATCTCCACTCTAATAACTTCACTTTGGCTCTGAAAGGAAACAAATTGAATAGAGTGTGGGCAGAGTATTCTCCAAAATCCATCACTCGAGGAAGAGTAGTGACAACAGTTCAATAGATCTCTCTCCAATTTTAAGAGAGCAAATACCACTTTTCTGCAGCTTCTCAACTTGAGACTTTAATTGGAAATTTTCCATTAGCCGTGTCCACTTGGCCTGTGCACAAACTTTACACATTCTTGCGCCCCACCATAAGGGTATACAGAACTGCATGGGCAAACCACCCTCAGGTCCTTCTCTATCTGATCATCCAACCAGGGCCGGCTCCAGGGTTTTTGCTGCCCCAAGCAGGGGGGGGGAAAAAAAAAAAAAAAAGCCGCGATTGCGATCTGCAGCAGCTCTACCGCCGCCGCTTCATTCTTCGGCGGCAATTCAGTGGCAGGTCCTTCGCTCCGAGAGGGAATGAGGGACCCGCTGCCGAATTGCCGCCGAAAAGCCAGACGTGCCGCCCCTCTCCGTTGGCCGCCCCAAGCACCTGCTTGCTGAGCTGGTGCCTGGAGCCAGCCCTGCGTCCAACAATGAACAGTCCAAAGCAGAGGAGAAGGAGAGAGGGTACTGGAGCACCCATAGGAAGACATCTCTAAGAACCACAGTTACTGCACAAGGTGAGTAACCTCTTCTTCGAGTAGTGTCCATATGGAAGTTTCACATTAGGTGATGCCCGAGCAGGAAGGAGGGAGCTTAAGAATTGAGTCTAGGGGTCTGTCCACACTTCAGAGTGGTCGATGTAAGGCATCTTACGTTGACCTAACTATGTCAGTGTCTACACGACAGCCTTGCTCCCACCGATGTAAGTGCCCCACGACACTGACAGAATAACTTAGATGGGTGTAGTTAGGGCAATGCAGTATCCGTGCAGACACTGCATTATACTTATATCAGCTGTTGGCTGTCATTCTTGTCAATTTCACAGCTCTGCTCTGCAGCACAGGTTCACAGCTGCAGCTGTGAAATTGAAAAGAAAGGGTGATAGGCTCCCTACTATGAAACTGAGCCCAGAACTAGGCTCACAGCTCGAGCCCCCGTCCCCCGTCCGGGGTGACAGCCCGGGCTCAATTTCACAGCATGGAGCCTACCAGCCTTTCTTGTCAATTTGACAACTTCAGCTGTGAGCCCTGGTGCTGCTCTGAGCCTGAGGCAGCTGTGAAATTGACAAGAAAAGCTTGTAGGCTCTGTCTGTCAACCCCGCACTGGACTCATAGCGCGGGCTGTCACCTCATGGCGGATGGGGGACTCCAGTTTTAAGCTCAGCTCCCCACAGAGTTAACCAGCTAGAGCCCAGCTGCCGCACAGGCTCTCAGTTCCCTATTAGAGCCTGCCTGCTGGTCCCAGCAGGGAGCGGGGAGCTGATAGCTCTCAGCCCCCCAAGACTGCCCCTCTTAAGTTGGTGCAAGCACTTCTGGTGAGAATGTGCACCACCGATAGGAGGGTAGTGTGGACATGAAAAACCACAGTAATTACTGCAGTGGCTGTAAATTGATGTAACATAGGTTGACTTAATTGTGTAGTGTAGATAAGCCTTAAGACTGAAGACAGTATAGCAGTACCAAACACTGCATCAAATTTGACAGCATGGACCAAAGCATAGTGTTTAGAAAAAGTATGCACTGATGCCACAGTAGCAGCTCTGCATATCTCAGACACTAGAATGTTCTTGACAAAAGCTGTAGAAGTTGCATGAGAGTAAGTCTTGCTGTTATGAGAAAACTCAATTTAATATAACCTTGAATTGATGTAACCCGGAATTGACATAACCTGCAGCCATCTTGTGTACTTTGCCACCATAAGCTGGAAGCGAGGACACCATGTAGCGAGAAAGAATTTGGCCTTGCTTAGGTAGACAAAAACAGCTGCACAGCTGCAGTGTTACTAACAAGAATAGCTGACCTTGAGTCTGGGTGTCTGTAATTATAAGTTTCTTGCTGGAGTACTAAGTAGAAATTATGAGTTCTTTGCAGTTGTTAGGGAAATTGTTAACTCAAAATAACTTCTAATAGCCTATGTGCTTTGTTTGGAGAAATCTATAAAGAGTTTAGTGAGAGTGTATACTTTGGAGAAGTTTGGATTTTCTATGAGCAAGACGACACTGACAATCCCTCCCAGCAGCTAGGAGGAAGGCTGGCCACCGGAAACCTGCTGCTATCACCGGACACCATCTTAGACTTTGGGTAACTATATTCTGGGGTGCTCTAGACTGTTGCTATTTTAGATGTGTGCTTTTTACTCAATAAAAACAAGGATTTTTGGGTGGAAGCACTCTTGTGTGTGCCAATCATTTATCAGACAGAGGTGCTATGTTCCCCACTGATTTATTTCCTGACATGGCCTGGAACACAGAGATTAGTTACCATAGTTTTTGGCTTAGATAACCCCGGGTAACATTGTTGCCAAAAAGATCTAACCTCTTTCTGGTCCTTATCATAAGAGGCAGACCTAGAGTAATGCTGCTTACCCCTCTCATTTACAGCATCCACTACCAGGGAACTGGGGAGAAACAAAAATTCTGAGTCCCTGGGAGGAACATATTTCTTATCCACCCATTTTCAAGATGGTGAGATGGTGGCAGGAGTTTGCCACACCATCTTGGCCGGACTGAGAAGCATGTCATTAAAGTGTTTTGCAACCCGGAGTTGCCATCTGCAGAATATAGAGGCGCTTGTGTTGTGAGTCTTTTACTTCCTCAAGCGGTATCTGAAGGGCATCAGTCACCCTTTTCACAAGGTACTGGAACTGGTGAAAATCATTGGTCATCAATGATGGTGGAAGCATGACAGTCTGGTCCTGGGACAAGGATGAAATAGTTTTTTGAGGGATGGCCCCCTTATCCGCCCTAGTTTCCTGTTTTTCAAAGGTCTCCTTGTGTTAGGGATACATGGTCTCCTTTGCCAAACCCCTGGCTGCTTGTTGCAATGGAGCTGGAAGTCTGGCAAACTGCTGCCAATGTGCCGACCAAGGATCACGGCATGGCGATTGGGGAGCCCACACAGGAGAGGGGGTGGCACCCTGGACTAATCCCACCATCTGTGTTCATGGACAAGGATCCTTGTCAAAGTATGGGTTCCTGTACAGATGTGGCGGGGAACCGTGCACTGCTAAAAAGGAGACTTATTAAATGTCTCCTTCATCCTCCTCAATGTCCTCCAAAGGGGGAGGGCCATAGAAAAAGGCAGAGAATCTTGTGGTACTGGGAAGCAATGGTAATCTAGAGACCAGAGTCTCAGTACCGAGAGTCATTCTGCACCCATAAGTAGTGTCCATGATCTCCTTTATGAACCCTTTAGTCTTTGGTGGTCTGTAAATGAGCATGAAATTTATGTTAGCTTTGGCTCTGGTTTCAATTGCAAGAGGAATAAATTCAAGTGACTTTGTATTATCCAAGATAGCATTTTGGTTTTAAAATTAGAGGAAAAAGTTGAAGTAAGGCCCACTTGCCTTCCTCTCCTGTTTGGATCTGTGACGAGCTCAATACCATGATGAGGGTGGGCTAACATTTGGCTCATGGCATCACCCAGACAGGTTTGGTGATGCTGGCTATATCAGGAACTTCCTTCGTGATAAATACTGTTTGCATCCATTTCTCACTTGTTAAAAGGTCCTGATGTTGAGCAGTGAATCAGCTGAAGGTATCTTATATCAGGCTTTCCAAGTCTGTGCTAACTGTCCCTTCTGTGATTCCTTTCAATCTGAACTACGTATCAAAAGAGGTTATGAAGTGTACTTCGCTGGATGGGAGGTGGGTTGTACCAGTTGACAGGGTGTGACAAGTCTGTTTGACCCAATCTGGTACTAGTCTCAGTGTTGGTAATGGAAGCAGATGCTGCACTAAGTAGTAGAGGGAGTGTTGCTAGAAAGGAGACATACAAACAATATGCCAGGTGGGTTTGTGAGAGGAATGTGACATCAGAAATACTCTCTTTCTCCCTTTACTCCTGGGGGAATTTTGCACCATTGCATGTGCGCAGAATTCATGTCCCCCGCAGATTTCTTTGTTTCCCTGCAGAAAAATGACTTTCTGACAGGAAAGCAAAGGGAAGCTGCGAGAGCAGTCACAGACTACTCCCTAGCAGCGCAAGTACGTCGTTTCAGGCACCCAGAGCAGCTGGCAGAGAGGTAAATCACTGCGGGGCTGGGGACACCCCAACCAGTGGCTCCTACTCTGAGCTGGGATCAGCTACTAGTCCCAGCTGAGCTGGAGGCAGGAGAGGACAGGACTTCCTCTTCTCCTGCAAGGAGTGGCTGATGCTGTGTCAGACCCACCCCCAGAAACCTCTCCCAGCTGCAGGAAGGTCAGCATCCTCTCCCGCTTCCTGCCCCCATTGCTCCTCAGCTGTGGGAGGAGGGATCACTGTAAAGGTAGCTGCTCCCCCATCCACTCAACCACTGCGCATCTGGACCTCCCATACCTAGACACCCCTGCCAAGCCTCACCTGCTACATCCAGAACCCCCCTAGCCCTCCATACCCAAACCCCACCCCACTAAACCTCAACCACTGCATCTGGAGATGCCCTGCACCCAGATCCCCTGCCTCTGGACCCCCACCCCTGCACCCCCACTGAGCTCCCTGCACTCAAACCCTAACCCTGATGCACAACCCTCTGCATCACCCTGAGTCCCCACATCCAGACCCCCACCCCACCAAGCCCCACTCCTCCAGCACCTAGATACCCCCCCGCTGACACCCCCACACCCAGACCCCTCTGCTGAACCCTAACCACCTTCACCTGGAAACCCCTGCAGAGTCCCATTGCCCCTGCATATGGACACTGCCCCCCCACGAGCCTCTGTGCATGCAGATCCCCCCACACCTAGACACACCCCTGCACGCAGATTGTCCTTCACAGAATCACCACACACCTGGATCCCCCCCACACTTGGATCCTGCTTAGATGAGCATGCCTGCCCACACCTGGTGCACCTGGTACAGAGGAGCAGGGCAGGCCCAGGCCTTGTGGTGTGTCAGAGTCAGGTGCAGCCTCAGCACTGAGTCCGTGTCCCGGGGGTGGAGGATGGAGAGGCTGCAGGGTGATCTCCCACCTTTGTACAGTCAGTGGCCTGTGCTCCCCACTGCCATGCTGGAGCCTCTGCATTTATTTATTGATAAATAAAACGATGAATTTTGCAGAATTTTAAAATACTGTGCACAGATATTTTAGGCGCAAAAATTTTAATTTTTTGGCACAGAATGCCCTCAGGAGTATCCCTTTGAGGGAAGTGAGAAAGTCTGATGTCATGAATCTCCGAAGGGAGTCCTGATCATTGCTGTTCCTGTTGGGATGGGAAGAGAGAAAGGGCCAAGGTGCCATGACAGCACCTTTTAGAAGTTCAGGCACTGCCTTAGCTCCTGCCAACACTGACTTAGTAAGCAACAGTGAAGCTACCAAAAACCAATAGAAGCATGAAGTAGGGTCAATATATATATATATATATTTTTTTAAGGCTTCAGGATAGAGTCCCGAAACATGCCAGGATGTTGGGCTATTTTCCCCTGAACTATTGCTCAAAATCAAAAAAGGGATAAACCACTTAAAATGATACTTTCAAAGAAGAATTGTATTAGATTCCCATTCTTGGCTATATTTCTAAGTTATATAAAAGAATTGAATTCACTGCTCTACAGCCAAAATGCTTCTGAAATAAATGTAGTCAAACTTTACTAATTCTGGGTCACTGAGAACGAAAATGATGCTTAAAATTGTTGATTGGCTCTAGTTTTCAAGATATGCTATTGGGTCAGTATATACGACCCTTGACTTGGGAATGGCGGAGGATAAGTGAGTTATAAAGGGAAGGGATCTCAATTTAAACCAGAAATGACTAAAATACATCTTTGACTGGATCTATGAATAAATCTATGACTGGGTTTGGACACTACTTGCTTTTTAGGCAAAACAATGAATGATGCAATCTGAAGCTGGTATTGCGTCATACATGATATGAATTGCATCATGTTATTCCTAGAAGTCATGGATGATGCAATCATAACGAAGCTTACATCACTCTGCTGAACAAATTGCCCTATATCAGCTCTAGAAATCATACAGTGTCGTGCTTTCTTATTTGTCAGTGTTTGATTTTGCAAAGGGACACATTTCTGTTTAGCCAAAGTGAGCAGAGATGCCTCGTACTTGTGTGAACAGCGCAGATAACTTCTACTATGTTTGTGGTGAAGTGACTTTTGCATCACAAAAGCGCAGTATAACCACTATGGTTAAGAAAGCCTCTCACCTTTATTTTGGCTGCAAAATTGGAGATCAGGACAAGAGGTGGGCCCCACACATATGCTGCAACACTTGTGCAACAAATCTTCGCCAGTGGTTGAACAGGAAAAGGAAATCTATGCCTTTTGCAGTGCCAATGATTTGGAGAGAGCCAACAGATCATACCAGCAATTGTTACTTCTGCATGGTGCCTCCAGTTGGGAAAGGTGTGTCAAAGAAGAAAAAGTGGACTATGAATTATCCAAACATTCCATCAGCTATACGCCCAGTACCCCATGGAGAAGGACTGCCGGTTCCTGATGCACCAGAATCACTCTCACTTGAGTCAGACGAGGAAGAGGATGAAACTTCTGGTCCTGAACCATCAATGTCACAGGACCCACATTTTCTCCCATCCTCCTTCTTTGAACCACACCTCATAACACAAGGTGAACTGAATGACCTTGTCAGGGATTTGGAACTACCCAAGAGTAAGGCAGAGCTGTTGGGCTCCAGACTACAGCAGTGGAATCTCCTGGCAGGTGATGTTAGGGTTTCCATGTTCCGTGACCGTCAAAAGGATCTTGTCCCATTCTTCTTCATGGAAGGTGATCTTGTAGCCTGCAACAACATCGATGGTGTGATGGCAGCCCTCAACATCGTTCACGATCCAGATGAGTGGGGACTGTTCATTGATTCATCCAAGACGAGTCTTAAAGCTGTTTTACTGCATAATGGCAATGTTTTGCCATCAATTCCAGTTGGTCATGCAGTCCATATGAAGGAAACCTATGACAACATGAAACAACTTTTGAGGTGCATAAACTATGACCAACATCAGTGGCAGCTTTGGGGCGATTTGAAGGTTGTTGCTCTCTTGCTTGGTCTGCAGACTGGATACACAAAGTACTGCTGTTTTCTCTGCGAATGGGATAGTCGTGCAAGAGATTCCCACTACATCAAGAAAGATTGGCCACTCCGACAGTCATTGGAGCCTGGGAGGAAAAGTGTTCAGCATCCACCACTTGTTGAATCAAGGAAGATTTTGTTACCACCCTTACACATCAAGGGTCTGATGAAGAACTTTGTCAAGGCCATTGACAAAACACAAGCAGCTTTCAAGTACCTCCGTGGAAAATTTCCAAGGTTAAGTGAAGCTAAGATAAAGGAAGGTGTCTTTGTTGGTCCTCAGATTCGTGAACTTCTTCGAGATGATGCATTTGACCATGCACTGCATGGCAAGGAAAAGACGGCACGGAAAGCCTTCCAGTTAGTGGCAATAAATTTTCTCAGAAACAACAAGGTAGACAACTACAGGTTGTTGGTGGAAAACCTCCTCAAGGCATACAAAAGCCTTGGTTGCAACATGTCACTAAAGATACATTTTTTGCACTCTCATTTAGATTTTTTTCCACCGAACTGTGGAGCAGTGAGCGACGAGCACGGCGAGCGATTTCACCAGGACATTGCAACAATGGAGAAATGCTATCAGGGCAAATGGAGCCCATCAATGCTTGCAGACTATTGCTGGACAGTGACAAGAGATGCTCCATTTAATGAATACAAGAGACAAGCCAAGAAGCGCCGAGTAGACACTGAATAGGACTAAACTATGTACAGAATAGTTTTTTGCCTTTTGTTTCATAATAAATTTTATTTATATAACCCTTTTGCTGATTTTTGAAGTGTTACATAAACAGGACAGGTGAAATATTATCATGTAAAGCAACCATAAACACATGAAAAGACCTAGGTTTACAATTTATGATTAAAACTCTACTATCTACACAATATACATAGACATAAAATGTAAAAACTTAAATATCTTAAACAGTAGCCAATCAGTTGTTTTAATTGTCATATTTGAATTCAGCACATCAAAATACATAATAAATAGCACATTTTATCTCTGAAGCAGACGACTTCTCAAAAATTGTAGACCAGTGTTATTTTAGGTCTCAACTTTCTAGCCAAAGACAGATTGGAACTTTATCTCAAAGATTTTTGTCCATGAGGCAGTGGTAAATTGCCCATTCTGAGCCTCATTGTCAGGCATCAATAGAGCCCCAGAGTGGCTACTACCTGTTGCTAGGCTGGAGCAGCTGCCAGCTTTATAAAATGCCCCCATTGAGCCAGCATAAGTTGTCTCAGTGAGGAAAACTAAGTGGCAGGAAATATTAAATATAGAACTATGCTTTTTATATGTATTTCTTCTTACCTCAGCTCTGTAACATGGACAAATTTATCCTTTCAACAAAAGAAACTACTCACATCAGCTCTTTTGAGGGGGGAAAAGGGGGACAAACAAAATATCATTAATTTATATTATCAATACTGGTAAACATGAGCAAGAGCTGGTCCAAGAGGTAACTATAGCAAGACCGCTTGGAAATAGTGACCATAATACAATAGCATTCAACATCCCTGTGGTGGGAAGAACATCTCAACAGCCCAACACTGTGACATTTAATTTCAAAAGGGGGAACTATGCAAAAATGAGGGGGTTAGTTAAACAGAAGTTAAAAGATACAGTGACTAAAGTGAAATCCCTGCAAGCTGCATGGGCGCTTTTTAAAGACACCATAATAGAGACCCAACTTCAATGTATACCCCAAATTAAGAAACACAGTAAAAGAACTAAAAAAGAGCCACCGTGGCTTAACAACCATGTAAAAGAAGCAGTGAGAGATAAAAAGACTTCCTTTAAAAAGTGGAAGTCAAATCCTAGTGAGGCAAACAGAAAGGAGCATAAACACTGCCAAATTAAGTGCAAGAATGTAATAAGAAAAGCCAAAGAGGAGTTTGAAGAACGGCTAGCCAAAAACTCAAAACGTAATAACAAAATGTTTTTTAAGTATATCAGAAGCAGGAAGCCTGCTAAACAACCAGTGGGGCCCCTTGATGATCGAGATACAAAAGGAGCGCTTAAAGATGATAAAGTCATTGTGGAGAAACTAAATGGATTCTTTGCTTCAGTCGTCACGGCTGAGGATGTTAGGGAGATTCCCAAACCTGAGCTGGCTTTTGTAGGTGACAAATCTGAGGAACTGTCACGGATTGAAGTGTCACGAGAGGAGGTTTTGGAATTAATTGATAAAGTTAACATTAACAAGTCACCAGAACCAGATGGCATTCACCCAAGAGTTCTGAAAAAACTCAAATGTGAAGTTGCGGAACTGTTAACTAAGGTTTGTAACCTGTCCTTTAAATCAGCTTCTGTACCCAATGACTGGAAGTTAGCTAATGAAACGTCAATATTTAAAAAGGGCTCTAGAGGTGATCCTGGCAATTACAGACCGGTAAATCTAACGTCTGTACCAGGCAAATTAGTCGAAACAATAGTTAAGAATAAAATTGTCCAACACATAGAAAAACAAACTGTTCGAGCAATAGTCAACATGGTTTCTGTAAAGGAAAATTGTGTCTTACTAATCTATTAGAATTCTGTGAAGGGGTCAACAAACATGTGGACAAGGGGGTGTGACGGGTTGGATCACAGAATCCCCCTTGGGAGCTGCCACCTGATGTGCCAAGACTACCCCTTGCTTCTGTTTTCCCTGCCAGCTCAGGACTCCAGCCCCCTGTCTTGCTGAGCGAGACACTCCAGTCTGGCTCCAACACAGACCCAGGGTCTGAATCACTTGTCCCAAAACTGCAAGTTTACCCAAAAACAGCTCACAGGAGTGTGCTTGTCTTTAGCACACAGATGCCCAACTCCCAATGGGGTCTAAACCCAGATAAATCCGTTTTACCCTGCATAAAGCTTATGCAGGGCAAACTCATAAGTTGTTCGCCCTCTATAAAACAGATAGAGAGATATGCACAGCTGTTTGCTCCCCCAGGTATTAATACATACTCTGAGTAAATTACTAAATAAAAAGTGATTTTATTAAATACAGACAGTAGGATTTAAGTGGTTCCAAGTAGTAACAGACAGAACAAAGTAAGTTACAAGCAAAATAAAATAAAATGCGCAAATCTATGCCTAATCAAACTAAATACAGATAATCTCACCCTCAGAGATGCTTCAGTAAGTTTTTCTCAGACTGGACACCTTCCAGGCCTGGGCACAATTCTTTCCCCTGGTACAGCTCTTGTTCCAGCTTAGGTGTTATCTAGGGGATTCTCCATGATGGCTCCTCTCCTTCTCTGTTCTCTTCCACCCCTTTATATATCTTTTGCATAAGGCGGGAATCCTTTGTCCCTCTGGGTTTTCACCCCCCCCTCACTGGAAAAGCACCAGGTTAAAGATGGATTCCAGTTCAGGTGACATGATCACATGTCACTGCAAGACTTCATTACTCACTTGCCAGCACACACATATACAGGAAGACTCACAGGTAAATACAGCCATCTGCAGACAATGGGAGTCATCAAGATTCCAAACCATCCTTAATGGCCCACACTTTACATAATTACAATAGGCCCTCAGAGTTATGTTTTATATTTCTAGTTTTAGATACAAGAGTGGTACATTTCTACAAATAGGATGATCACACTCAGTAGATTATGAGCTTTGTAATGATACCTTACAAGAGACCTTTTGCATGAAGCATATCCCAGTTACATTATATTCACTTATATTTTTATAAAACCATATAGACTGCACAACGTCACAGGGGGATCCAGTGGACATAGTGTACTTAGATTTCCAGAAAGCCTTTGACAAGGTCCCTCACCAAAGGCTCTTATGTAAATTAAGCTGCCATGCGATAAAAGGGAAGGTCCTTTCATGGATTGAGAACTGGTTAAAAGACAGGGAACAAAGGGTAGGAATTAATGGTAAATTCTCAGAATGGAGAGGGGTATTCCCCATGGGTATTCCCCATAGTGGTGTTCCCCATGGGTCAGTCCTCGGACCGATCCTATTCAACTTATTCATAAATGATCTGGAGAAAGGGGTAAACAGTGCGGTGGCAAAGTTTGCTGATGATACTAAACTGCTCAAGATAGTTAAGACCAAAGCAGACTGTGAAGAACTTCAAAAAGATCTCACAAAACTAAGTGACTGGGCAACAAAACGGCAAATGAAATGTAATGTGGATAAATGTAAAGTAATGCACATTGGAAAAAATAACCCCAACAATACATACAATATGATGGGGGCTAATTTAGCTACAACAAGTCAGGAAAAAGATCTTGGAGTCATCGTGGATAGTTCTCTGAAAATGTCCACGCAGTGTGCAGAGGCGGTCAAAAAAGCAAACAGGATGTTAG
>NW_020664497.1:25785-60405 GCF_002925995.2 Terrapene triunguis | reverse complement strand
CTAACATCCTGTTTGCTTTTTTGACCGCCTCTGCACACTGCGTGGACGTCTTCAAAGAACTATCCACGATGACTCCAAGATCTTTTTCCTGACTTGTAGCTAAATTAGCCCCCATCATATTGTATGTATAGTTGGGGTTATTTTTTCCAATGTGCATTACTTTACATTTATCCACATTACATTTCATTTGCCATTTTGTTGCCCAATCACTTAATTTTGTGAGATCTTTTTGAAGTTCTTCACAGTCTGCTTTGGTCTTAACTATCTTGAGCAGTTTAGTATCATCTGCAAACTTTGCCACCTCACTTTTTACCCCTTTCTCCAGATCATTTATGAATAAGTTGAATAGGATTGGTCCTAGGACTGAACCTTGGGGAACACCACTAGTTACCCCTCTCCATTCTGAGAATTTACCATTTATTCCTACCTTTTGTTCCCTGTCTTTTAACCAGTTCTCAATCCATGAAAGGACCTTCCCTTTTATCCCATGACAACTTAATTTACGTAAGAGCCTTTGGTGAGGGACCTTGTCAAAGGCTTTCTGGAAATCGAAGTACACTATGTCCACTGGATCCCCCATGTCCACATGTTTGCTGACCCCTTCAAAGAACTCTAATAGATTAGTAAGATACGATTTCCCTTTACAGAAACCATGTTGACTTTTGCCCAACAATTTATGTTCTTCTTTGTGTCTGACAAATTTATTCTTTATTATTGTTTCGACTAATTTGCCCGGTACCGACGTTAGACTTACCGTTCTGTAATTGCCGGGATCACCTCTAGAGCCCTTTTTAAATATTGGCGTTACATTAGCTATCTTCCAGTCATTGGGTACAGAAGCCGATTTAAAAGGACAGGTTACAAACCATAGTTAATAGTTCCGCAACTTCACATTTGAGTTTTTTCAGAACTCTTGGGTGAATGTCATCTGGTCCCGGTGACTTGTTAATGTTAACTTTATCAATTAATTCCAAAACCTCCTCTAGTGACACTTCAATCTGTGACAATTCCTCAGATTTGTCACCTACAAAAGCCAGCTCCAGTTTGGGAATCTCTCTAACTTCCACAGCCGTGAAGATTGAAGCAAAGAATCCATTTAGTTTCTCCACAATGACTTTATCATCTTTAAGCGCTCCTTTTGTATCTCGATCATCAAGGTGCCCCAATGGTTGTTTAGCAGGCTTCCTGCTTCTGATGTACTTAAAAAACATTTTGTTATTACCTTTTGAGTTTTTGGCTAGCTGCTCTTCAAACTCCTCTTTGGCTTTTCTTATTACATTTTTACACTTAATTTGGCAGTGTTTATGCTCCCTTCTATTTACCTCGCTAGGATCTGACTTCCACTTTTTAAAGGAAGTCTTTTTATCTTTCACTGCTTCTTTTACATGGTTGTTAAGCCACAGTGGCTCTTTTGGATTATTGGACAATTATTGGATACTTTGAACAAAAATAATTTTTCTAGAAATCTGCACTTTTTGTAGAATTTCCACTTGGCAAAGATTTCTTTCCAGTATTTAAAAACCTTTGTTAGATTCTGACTTATTAAAATTGCTTTTACAAAAAATTCTGGGCATGAAAAGGATATTTTGATATGAAACATTTCAGAAAGTTTATTATTCTACAAAAGATAGATTTGTGATTTGTAGTCAATTGGCATAACCTGTGCCCTTGCCAGCAATAGATAGCTTCACTCAACAGGATAAACAAAATTTTGTCTCCTAGCTCCAGCAACATCCCTATTTCCCACAGAATATATCCTTCACATGAAAAAGCAAGGAGAGATTTGGAGAACTACACAGTAACCCCAAGGTGGCCCTCCATACCAGGAGCCCTTTGGAGAATAACAGATTTTTAACTAAAGACAAAATACATATTTCTAGTCAAGCTTCCTCTATTCTGAAGTGATTGCACAGTGTGTGGGAGTGCCCAAACCCAGAAATGTGTTCTTAAAAAAATAGTTAAAAAAAAAAAAAAGGCTTAAGGAATTTCAGTCAGAATGTCTGTTGCCTGAGTGCAGTCTCTGAAGTTGAAAAATTCACATGCCTAGCAAACCAGTGGACAGAAGTTCAGGTGGCAGCATGAGATCTCCTCTACTGTTACAGACTCGAATCCATCTGACACTCTGCAATCCTCGGGGCTCCATGCATGCCAACTCTCTATGGACCAATCCTAGTTAGCCACTATGTATGTCTCCCTTAGTGATATAGAAACCCTAGAACTTTTATTGGTCACTGAAACGAGATGAACAAGAAAATCAGATTTCCTAAACTTAGATCCTGTATCTAAAGATAACTGGACCCAATCTTCCCTAAAAAATATAGGACTCCAAATACACTGATTAGGGCAGAATGAGAGAAGGTAGATGGCCTGATTCCTAAGAAAAATGAAGATTAAAAATAGGGATAGTTTCAAGGGAAATATACTATTGTAAAATTAATAAGGAGAACCCAAATGGCAAAGATGCCATCTCACACTCACACTCTAATTTAGCTGTGAGCCTGCCAGTTACAATACCTGAAAGTGAATGAGATATCCCTCCATCTATTTATTCCACTAAAGTCACAGCTACTCTGGCTAATATATCGTATCTCTCCCTGCTTGCTGACAGAAAGGACACCAGTTGTCATTGTGACTCATGACAGATCATGATGTGAAGTCAGAAGTGGAACCAATGCTGTCTTGAACTTGCAGGTTGATGTGCAGCTTCTCCTGTCTTTTGGTCAAAATATTAGGAGCCAACCAATGTTTAGACTAGTGATGTTTCATTATATTCTTAAACAGAATTCCTTTTCAGAGGTTTATGGTATTACCCTTCCATATATAAAGTTATTTGATAGGTTCAGAGAAGTATTGAACTGCTGAAATAACTGTTTTTGAGAAGTCAGTTCTGCAGAAGGGAGTGAAGGAGATCGTGAGAACTTTCTGACGCAGAAAACTAAGCTCCAGTAAATATGTGGTCACTCATACTTAGTGACATTCTCCAGTGGCACCTGGAAAGTGCATTTGTTAAGACTGTGATGAAAGTGCAGCAATCTGTTCCTCTGAATGGAGAATGGTAGGTGGGTGGGTACCAAAGAAGGTAACCAGAGGTAAATCAGCCACTAAAAGCAGGAGTTGGAATTTTTGTTCACTGAATCTCAGCTGAGAGAGCAGGTATACCAAGACCTGAACCACATCAACAATCTTCTTGTAGAGCTTTTGCCAACTAGTTGCCCAGACAAGTCTCAAATGCAGGGGGGGTGTTGAGAACAGTGATTTTCTCCTAAATTCTACCCATAAACAAATGACACTTGACTGCACATCTTCGTAATAGCTCATCCCCATTTCTTGCATGTTGTGAACAGTAGATAATGTTTAAAATCACTGAGCTACAGCGTCAACACTTAACTGAGATAAATAGTAGCATTTCACACCTCAGCTATTGTTTAGGCTGTCTGCATACGCAGACACACTATTGTATTGGTTTAGTCGCCTTATATTTTGAAGTTATCTTTACAATTTTATGGGCAAGTGACTTTGTACCAGCAAAAGAAATCTTGGATTCTGAAGCACAAAACAGAAGCCTCTAGAAAATGTACGACATCTGAGGCCTGGTCTACAACACTACAATCTTGACGGATGCCACTTTTAATCGACCTAACAATGTATGTGTTTACACTACCAAGTCCCTTCCACAGACCTAACTTGCCTGTAGCATCGACTTAATTACTTCACTATGGCAAAAGGCATAGCTCTTAACTCAACGTTGATGAGTCGAGAAAGAGAAAGTGTATATGCAGCATTGTGTAATTCAACTGAAATGGCCTCCAGGAGGTGTCCCACAATGCTCCATTGTGACCACCCTGGAGACTGTTTTCAACTCTGCTGTGCAGCAGCCAGATGCACAGGAAACAGCCCCTCTCCTGTTACAGCCCTGGGAAATTTTGAATTCCCATTTCCTGTTTGATCAATGGGGAGAGCTCGCAAGCCCAGCTAATCATAGAAACTCAATGCCATAAACACGCTCCAGCTTCGAGTAGACAGGAGGTGGTTAATCTTATTGGTCTGTGGGGAGAAGAGTCTGTGCAGTCACAGCTCCTATCCAGCCGTACACATCTACACAAAGATCACACAGGGCATGGTGGGAAAAGGGTTACACCAGGGACACGCAACGGGGTGCTGAGTGAAAAATCAACGAACTTCAACAGGTGTACTAGAAGACAAGGGAGATGAATAGTTGTTCTGGTTCTGCCCCACAGACATGCAACTTTTACAACGAGCTGCATACGATTCTACCCACCACTACCCCCAAACACAGCATGGACACCTCCTAGGAGTCTGAGTCCTGGGCCACCTCAGGCCACAACGAGGAGGACATTCAGGACGAGAAAGAGGAGGCGGCGGCGGCAGGCGAGCGGTGGATCCCTTCTCCCCAAGAGCCAGGAGCTGTTTCTAAACCCAGAGCCTAGCCAGTCGCAGGAGAGAATGGCAGCCAAGCATGATGTTGGGGAAGGCATCTCTGTTGAGTATACAATTCCAATCAAACTGTAGGGGTTACATGCTCTTACATTTTATATTTAATCTGAACAAAAAAATGAGGTCCAGTGGGGTGAGGGTGAAGTGAGGAAGTGTTCTGTTTCCTAGTGACCATTCCAGCTACGCAGAGCCTGCTCCCCAGAAAGGTCTGTTTATGTGCATAGGGATGGCCCGGGAATCCTCCATCGAGATCTCTAGGAAACTTTCATGGAGGTAGTACTCTGCAATCCCTTGCAGAAGATTTCTTGGGAGAGCTGCCTTATTTCTTCCACCACTGTAGGAGTTTGCCACACCACTCCAGTATTAACTCTGTTGGCACCATTGCAGTACATAGCAGCATAAGGACCAGGTCTGTACCCAGATGCTTGCCGCATCTATTCCCTTGCCATCTCTGTTACCCTCAAGAGACTGATATCACATAGGGTCACCTAGAGGAAACGGGGGAAGTTTCATTATAAGTGCTCGCACCACAAACAACAGAGCATGTGATCCACCCCCACAGTTAATTTCAGGTCCCTCAGACACACTTTTCTTAATGTGCTATTGCTTGGGATGGCAGGGATCGGCGTCTATTACCAGTAGCATTAAGGGAAGGAAGGGTTATCTTCCTGCGTCGTCCCCACCCAGAGCTGGCATTCCCAAGATGGCAATTCGGGAGGCTTTATACTGGTCCCTGGTCTTAAAACAACATCCATGTTGCTAGGGAGAGGGGGCATTGACCACTTGCCTATCTGTCTCTGAACATGGGTTTGCCACAAGTTGCAGCACAAGGCCTGTTGCCCATTCCACGGGTCCAGACACACCATGGTGGAACAGCAAACAGGTTCATTGAACAGCTAGGGATTATGATTATGTTCTGGCTTGTACTTGAGTGTAATAAGGGGAGTGTTTTATTCAAAATAGCAAACTTACACTGGAACCAGGGTATGTGCTGACAATGGTTGCCTTGTGCTCTGGTTGCCTTACAGCGGAAAGCTTCGCCTTCAACGCATCCTCCACACCGGGAGAGAGGCTTTCACAGATTAGACAGCAGAAAAAGATGACGCAGGATGACATGTTCAGCGAGATAATGAATGCCTCCGGGACAGCTGAGATGGTGCTCAGAGCCTGGAGATTTCACTCTGCGAGAAATGGACATGGAAAGCAGGAGAGTATAGCAGGAGCATGCCACGCAAGAGGAGGTGCTGCAGATTATGAAGGACCAACCACACCTGTTGAGGTGTCTGGTTGAGTTTCAAGAAAAACAGTTTGAGGCTAGACTCCCTCTGCAACCACTACAGAACTGCCTGCAAGCATCGCCCTGTTCACAATTCCCCTGCCCGAAATGTTCCAGGAGGTGGGTGGGGAGGTTCTGTATCCCTTCCACTCAACACTAGGGGAGGGTACCAAGAACAGTAAGAGCCCATTCCAAGACTTTTGATGGTCATGACTAATGTGCTTTCAAAACCAAGTTGATTAGTTTTCTCGCCTCCCAATTTTATCAGACCATTTGCCCAAGGTTACCTTATTTTCAAGTTTTTTCAGTTTCTTTGTGAGTGTACAATAAAACTAAACACTTCAAGAAAAAAAGGCTCTTTATTCCAGTCATGGGGGCTTGGAGGGGAAGGTACGAGGAAACTGATTCAACGGAGAGGATGGTATGGGAAGGCACAGTGCAGATAAGCCTCAGTAATGTGCAATGGTTATTACTGAAACTTGTTTTCAAAGTCTCTCAGAGATGCAGCGCTCCTTGCTGGGCTCTTCTTATTGCCCTAGTATTTGGTTACTCAAAATTAGCTTCTAACCCATCTGCTTCCATGCCCCACCCCTGCAGAAACTTTTCTCCTTTTGCCTCACAGATGCTATGGAGCACACAGCAGGCAGCGATAACAATAGGGTATTGCTTTCATTGAGGTCTAAACTAGTAAGCAAACTGCACCAGCAACCCCTTTAAACGTCCAAAGGCACATTCCACCACTATTCTGAACTTGCTCAGACTATTGTTGAACCGCTCCTTACTGCTGTCCAATGGCCAGTGTACAGCTTCATGAGCTATGGAAGGAAGGGACAGGCTGGGTCTCCCAGGATCACAATAGGCATTTCAGTATAATTAATGGTTATTTTGCAGTCTGGAAAGGAAGTTGCTGCTTGCAACTTTCTGAACGGACCTGTGTTCCTAAAGATGTGCGTGTCATGCACCTTTCCTGACCGTCCCATGTTGATGTCAGTGAAACGCCCTCTGTGATCCACCAGCGCTTGCAAAACTATTGAAAACTATCCCTTATGGTTTATGTACTCTTTGGCAAGGTAGTCTGGTACCAAGATAGGAATAAACCTAACATCGCTCGCCCCATCGCACTTAGGGAACCCCATCGTGGCAAAACCATCCACTATGTCCTGCACATTGCCCAGGGTCACTACCTTTCTTTGCAGAAGTCGATTAATGGCCTTGCAAACTTGGATCACAACAGCTCCCACACTAGATTTACCAACTCCAAATTGATTCCCCACTGCGCGGTAACAGTTTGGCATTGCAAGCTTCCACAGAGTGATTACCACTCGCTTCTCCACTGTCAGAGCAGGTCACATTTTAGTGTTGCCGTGCTTCAGGGCTGGGGAAAGCTCTGCACAAAAGTTCCTGGAAAGTGGCTTTCCACATTCAAAAGTTCTGCAGTCACTGCTTATCATCCCATAGCTGCATAATGATGCAATCCCACCAGTTAGAGCTTGTTTCCCGGAACCAGAAACAGCGCTCCACCGTGTTCAGCTGCTGTGCAACTGCCAGCAGCAACCTGGAATTGTTTCGTTTGATAGCTTGTGGCAGGGCTGCCTGCATGACATAGCAATATTCCCCATGGCGGCTCCTGTCTCAGCTCTAGAAATACTGCAGGATAAGATGTGAAGTATTTGTAATGCTCACAACAATAGTGCACCACTGAGCAGGGTCCATGCTTCTCGAGTTCTGGTGTACGTGCGGCTAAGCCAGGCTTTCGGGGAAAAAGGCACAAAACAACATGGGTTGTTTGCCATTGTTATGAGGATAGGGAGGTTGGTAGGGAGAAAACTGCATCATGGGATGCCGAAGCCACGTTCTCATTCCCCCCTGCGACAATGTTTTGATCCATGAGGCATTGCAAGACCTTCCCAAGACCCCATGCGGCTAGTTGCATTGTGGGATAGCTACCCACAATACACCACTCTGTGCATCAATGCAAGTGCTGCTAGTGAGGACACAATCCACCGACACAATGAGCATGGTGTGGATGCCCAGAACCAACTTAATTACTTTGGTGGCAGGATGTCAACTTACATTAAGTCAACTTAACTTTGTAGTTAGACATGCCCTGAATCTCTACACCAATCAATTTAAGCTATGTCCAGGTATGGACCACAGAGGTTTTAAAAGGTTTACTGGCTTTCTGCTACTCCCTTTGAGCTAACAGACCCAAGTCTCTTGACTCAAGCAATTGAGGCTCCTGGATTTAGTTTGAGAAGTACTGAGTTCAATCCATGCTGAAGAGGGCACAAACTAGTATGTCATGTTACAAAAAGACAAGAATCTTTCTGGGGTGAGGAGTAGCTGCAATGCTTGAGACTCAGAGAACCCTCTAGGTGTGGAAGAAATGCTAAATAGTAATGTTGTGTATTGCAGTTGGAAGGGGACTCAGAGGTAAATAGAAACACCATTTTGTTTAATGGAGGCAGTAGATATCTGAGGATGAAAGTCTCCAGATTGTACCACGGCAATTAAAAATCAGGTAGATTATACTGAAGTGATAATTATGTCAGATCTAAAATGAGCTGGATTTTACCAATCTTTTTAGCAATGGGAATATTAATAAATAGACTCCAGATTATTTTTGGTGTGGTAAGAGCAGACTGATTTGATATTTGAATTCTGACATTTGTGACTGCTAACTCCCCCCACTTGTTCACTGGAAGAAGCAGCAACGAGAAGAAGTACATGTCTTCCTCCTGCAGAAAAAAATATTTTTAATATCTTGTAGAGATTGGCAGAATCCAACAACTGGTTGTAATTTTTCATCACAGGAAAAACAGAAAAGAAACAGCCTATTTCCCAGTGGAAGAGGAGGAGATTTTAGGTCATGAAATCAAAGTCTTTGGCTGGTTTGGAAAGTTTGTACTACTTAGGTCTACTTTTAGAAACACTGTTGCCTTAGACATTTTTCTATTCTTTAAGGTCCTAAAGGGCACAATCAGGACAGTGCCTGAGACATTTCACCTGAGTGGCAATGAGGAATTTGTTAAGTCCAACTGTCAATCCCACATCATAAAGGAAATCACAGAGAACACTAATCCAGTCTAGGGACTGAACCATTCAAAATCTCTCAGTCATTCAAACCCCTAAAAGTTATACACACAGGGCTTTCATGTAATATACCACTGCTGTATTGATTGTAATCCCTTTGGTCATCAAACCACAATTCCTTTTAGATTCACTTTTGGTTTCCAATAACAGATCCTTGAGAGATAAACAACCTCAGGAAGGGGATATCAAAAACTCACAGCATTATCAAGAATCGAGTACCTAGGGTGACCAGACAGCAAGTGTGAAAAATTGGGACAGGGGTGGGGGGTAATAGGAGCCTATATAAGAAAAAGACCCAAAAATCGGGACTGTCCCTATACAATCAGGACATTTGGTCAAACTAAGAGTACCCTACAAGATATAAAATTCTTTGGGCAATCTGTATAATTTATGCATGTTCACAGGTAAAGAGTATTTTGTGTCTAGTCGTTCCCACCTATATCTTCATGGACAGAGAAACAGAGCTTTAGCTTATCCCTATGCATAAAGTGACTTCCATGGATCCTTGGAAAGATCCATTGTGAAACTAAATTGATTAAAGGCTAAGCCTCCAAATCCTCAAGGCAAATTCCCTGGACTGAATTAGGGCACCATGGAGCGACATATGCTGCTTAACTGCTGGGTGAGATATTTAAATGTGTGTTTACCCTAATCATTTGACTTCATACCACATGATATATTGATTAAAAATCAGAATTATATAAAATCAATGTAATGTTTATCATAGGGATTAAAAACTGGCTGAAAGATTTCAAAAATGTATTTATTAATAGAGAATGAGGGTGGTTTTTTTAGTGGGATCTTGCAATGATCTATTTTTGACTGTTATCTTTATCAATGATCAGGAAAGAGATTACAAAATCTAGGATAGTAAAATTTGGCAGATGACGAAGTGGTAAATGATGGGGACAGGTCACTTATATAGACTAAGCTGTATCACTCGGTAAACTGGATGCAAACATCCAAGATATGTTTTCATTCATACATCTAGGAACAAAGAATGTAGACATTCTTATAGGATCAGGGACTGAATCCTGGAAAGCAGAAATTCTGAAAACACCTAACAGGTCATGGTGGATAACCAAAAAAGCTCCCACTGAAATATTGTGGGTAAGAGGGATAAACACAATTTTTGGATGCATTAACAGGGAAATATCAAGTGGTAAAAACACTATTACCAGCATTGAACAGACCACTACTGGAATACTGTGGCCAGTTATGGTGTCCACACTGGCGGGACAAGGAGGAGAGGATGTTGAAAAATTGAAGAGAGTTCAGAAAGAGGTACAAGAACGATTTGTTGTCTGAAAAATTGCCTTACCATGAGAGACTTATGAAGCTCAAGCTATTTAGCTAAACAAAAAGGGAAAGTTAAGAGATGACCTGATTATGGTCTTTAAGTACCTACACAGAGAGAAGATTTTATACAAATCTATTCAATCTAGCAGACAAATGTATAAGATCCAATGCTGAAAGCTGAAGCTATATAAACTCAGATCAGAAATATGGTGCACAGTTAACAATACAGGATAATTAGTCATTGGAACAATTTACCAAGGGTTGTGGTGAACTCTGAATTGCTTCAGGTCTTCAATAGATGTCTTTCTAAAAGATATACTGTGGTTCAACCAACAGTTATGGACTGTTGTAGAAAACAGATATTCACAGATTTTTAAGGCCAGAAGGGACCCATATGAATAGAAAACTATACAAAGTAATAGGCCCCATTTTTGCCAGAAGAGCCAGAGCTGGCTGAATCTCTGGGTGTGCATGAAGCCCCTTTGATTTCAGTAGAGATCCACATGGGAGTAGAGATCCATTTTTCAAAGAGAAGAACATTGATGGAGGCCTTCTAGACTACCAAGATTGAGTAATCATAACAAGATGTCCTTTTTCCTCCATGATGTCTTGCTGATTAATAACGACGTCAAGTTACTTAAAAAAAAAAAAAAAACTTATGGGGAAAAAACTTTAAATATCAGTACAGTTTTGAGGTATACATTCTTCTTACTGGATCATGTGGTTTATATCTTCAGTTAGAGTAATTAGAAGATTAAATAGTAACAAATATGTCTTAAATAGTGATATAGCTTAACTATGCAATTATCACCTCCTTCTACACAATTTCTTGTCAAAAATACAAAAAAAAAAAAATATTGGGGTGTTTTTTCCCTAATTCAGTAACTGAACAAGCTCATGTTGTAACCATGGAAAAATACAAGAGGAATTCAAACACACAGCTATCCTCTGCCCCATTCCACGCTGAAAAACATCTGGAGTCTATTAAAAACTGTCAAGCAAGTAACATGGTGAATAGAGGAAAGTAATACAAGAAAAAGGAATCAGCACAATTTTCCAGACTGTTCAGTTTTAACAGTTTTCAGCATGGTCTATGAAGTTTGTATGGAACACTGTTTTTAAAATAATCTTTGCAATTATTTAGGTAGATCACTTTCCTCCCTTCAATACTATACTCTACTGAAAAAAAAAATCCTTCTTTCCCTAGAATATCACAATTTGATAGCTAAGACAGACTGTGCCAAATAGCCATTCAATAAGAAACCTTTGGGCACCCATGGGTTTGCATGGATTGATTTTGCACAGTGATTCGCAAACTAATTTGATCATGCCCCCCTTTTTTGTGTCCGTAGCACTTTACGCCCCCCCCCCCCCGCCACACAAGTACATATACTGATAAAAAAATCAACATGCAACTCTCTCTAAATATTAAAAACAGTAAGGCATTATTCAAACATAGACAACGATCAACTGTAATAAGAGCAAAAGCAAAACTGCTATTGCAGTTGTTACTTACAATTGAATGTGCACACCACATTATAGCAAACGGATTAACAGACAGATTGCAACGATTTTGTATAATGCTATGTGAGCTTGACAGAAATCTATCAAAATGCACAGTGCCATTTAGAGTCAAATGCACAGCACCATCTGAGGACCTGATGCATCTAGAGGAATCATCTTTGCCAGTTATTCATTGCTGGGGTAAAATGTGTGCAGTAAGTTTTTTTTTTCCCCTCCAAAGCTTGTCATGCCCCCCAGAATACATTCTGCACCCCCCCACACACACCTCCCAGAGGGCTTGCCCCCTAGTTGGAGAACCTCTGATTTAGGAGAACATACAAACGGAAAAGAAAAAACGGTTACTTACCTGAACAGTAACTGTTCTTCCAGATGTGTTGTGAACATATATATTCCACTGTAGGCCCAATACACTCAACATGGAGATTTCTGCTAGCAGTACCACTAGGCGGTGCATGCACCCCCCATGCCATTGTTGTGCAGGAGCTGAGGGCATAAAATTCGCAAATCTGCCTCCTCCCTCTCCATTCCTCTGTACCACTATGTATCTAATGCCTGAGATAGAAAAGCCTTCCACTGGTAGATGTACTGCAGAGATGGAAGCCAAGTAGACTCTCACTGAAGTAACTGACAGGCGGGAGAATTTCAGATACAATAAGTAGTCCAGTATGTGTCTAAACTCCATGTGATTTGGTGATAATTGATAAGGTTCTTAATCTGGCTGAAACCTTTTCAATTTTGCTCTATATGTGGTTCTAGTGGAATCCTGCCTGCTGCTTACCAAGATGATCACTTGAGCTCAATCTCTCGTGAGTACTTGACCAAAGATCATCCATGCGGTGAGATGGAAAGCTTGGAGGTTGGGATACAGAGACTTACCATGGTTTTGAGGCAGGAGAGATCCTCAACTATGTGTACAATTACGGGAGACTCGATGAAAAGTTGATGGAGGGTCATGAACCAGTACTATCTTGGCACCATAAGGATTAAAGGTTACCTTCTCTCTTTTCAGTTTCCTGAGCACTCTTGGAATTAGAGGGACTGAAGGGAACACATAGAGCAGATGATTTGACCAGGGAAAAAGAAAGGCATTTGTTGCAAAACCTGGCCTGTGACCAGCCCTGGAGCAAAACCTCCTGCATTTGTTGTTCAGGTTGGTTGCATATAAGTGGAGTACTACCATCCTTCCTAATTGACCTGCTCATGCTAGCGGCCACTCAGGGAATCTGCAATGGTGTTCCTCATCCTTGGAAGGTGAAAGGCTTTTAGAAAGCCATTGTTTCTAATACAGAGATTTCCCAGGTGGGACACTTCTTGTCACAGCTGAAATAATCTTACACTTGAACACTGAGATAAAACACAGCAGTGATTTTGTCTGTGAGAACGTGAACAACTTGTTCATGTCCACCATGAGGAACCATCTTGCAGGCCCGGCAAATAACAACTCAAAGCTCCAACACATTTACATGAAGCAAAACTTCCTGAGGGGACCAAAGAGCTTGCGCCTAAAGTTGACTAAGATAGGCTCCCAACCCTTTGATGGATGTTTCTGTTACAAGAGACATATCCGGTTTGGAAACAGAAAGGGAACCTTTTTGCATACATTCACAGGGTTCAACCTCCAGCCCAAGGGCCGAAGCATTCTTGCAAGTACACAAATCAGTACACCCAAATCAATGCCTACTCAGTCAATATACTGAGTGGAGCCAGGCCTGCAAACAGCAGAGGTTATTTAGGTGACATACAGAGTCACATATGTACACAATGCCATGTGATCATGTAGATGCAGACAGGAATGAACTGTTGCCCTTGGGTTGGATTTGAGGCTTTGGGATAGACACACCATGGACTGATGAGTCTGCAGAGAGGTAAGCAATTGTGGCACTGATGTCTGCTCCTATGAAGGTTATTTGTTGTGTTAGTTTTTACTTTGATTTGTTCATATTTAATTTCAGGCACAGACAAGAGAAGAGTTGTCTAATGACAAGGATGCTGTTTTGGACTTGGGTGCTTGATTTTCTCTGAACTAGCCAATCATCCAGGTAAAGAAATATCTGGATGCCATCATAGCACAAATGTGCTGCTACTATGAACGTGCATTTGGTGAATGCTCGCAGGGCTGATGATCATCCCAAGGGAACCAACGTGTACTGGTAATGAACGAATTGAAAGTACTTCCTGTGCCCAGGATATCTTGCCATGTGGAAATAAGAATCCTGCAGATAGAGGGTGACATATCAATCTCCAATCTCTAGGGAAGGGATAATGGAAGCAATCATTTTAGTTTTCTGAGGTGTTGAATAGGACGAAGACCACCAGTTTTCTAGCGTAATAGGAAATACTGGGAATAGAAACCTTCTCTCTCTCTCTCCGTGTGTTGGCAGGAAACTGCCTCTATTGCTGCCAATTCCAACAGACTCATTTCCTCAAGCAATAGTCTCATGAAAGGGGTTGCTGAAAAGGGAAAGGGAAGGGAGGCAAACTAGATGTCGTATCCCTCCTTTACAGTGCTGAGTACCCATTTTGACCATTGAAATCTCTTTCCAAGCATGGTAAGAGAGATAGGGACTTCTCAAAAGGAGGAAGGTGAGATGTGGTTGGTGTGTTGTCCTCAAATCGAACAGTCTAAAATGACTGCTTCAAAGCTGAAGAGGTCTGGTGAGAATGGCCTGCTGTGGATGATGCCAACTGGTGATATTTACAAAGCTTAGACCGTCTTTTGGCAGTGTCAAGTGTCTTCTGCTGAGAAGTTCTGTAGTACAATTGGGATTTAAACCATTTCCTCTGTTACTGGGGAGTAAACCGCTAGCGAACGGTGAGTCACATGAGAGCCTTTTAAAGTGTGCATGGCCACATACATTTTCTAAGGATCTGGAAGCCTTAAAGAGTTAATCCTCAGTTGTATTTTGTAGCTCTCACAGGAAGCCAAAGGCTTATAGCAAAGAAGAGCTTCTCATGGAGATGGCAGTAACTATGGAGTGTGAGGCGATGTCGGTGCCATTGACTGCCACTCAGACTGATATTTGAGCACAGAGGCATTCTTACAAAGCTATTGATAAGAACTATTCTTTGTACTCTTAAGGCAATTGTGTTGGCAAATTTGGAAACTGGTGCTCAACTAATAAAAGTGTTTTTAGATAACAGTGCCTGATCATTAGCCACCCTCATCTGAAGGCTAACATTGGAATAAGGCCTACCTGCCATATAAATCTCTCAAACTCCTTGTCCTGTGGAGTGGCCAGAATACTCAGTAGCAGCCATAACCACCAGGGAGTCTAGAATCAGCTGGGTACAGAAACAATAGAAGTTTTGCTAAGGAACGTGGTAGCATCTGTCTGCCCATTTGGTAGTATGTGGAATGAAGGCTAGAGTCTGACAGAGGATTCGGGCCAGTTCAAGCAAAGCTTCATTATTGGGAAAGGCAACCCTTCCCAGGCAGGGGTCTGTGTATAGGGTATCCAAAAGTTTGTGTAGGTTATCTTCTAAAGGTGCTGCCTGCACTCCTAGGGGAGAGGGAGAGATTGATTCCAGGATGATGGCCTCATCCAGACAGCATGAGGAGGTATAAGGAGGAACATCTAGGGTTTCCTTTCCATTATCTACCCTTCCTTAATAGGTTCCAAGAGAAGACACTGAGGGATCATAAAAGGGACTTCTCTGGTGGTTTCTAGTATGGAAGAAGGGGTCTTTCCCCTAGAATGGGGCTTCAATGGAGGTCTAGACTCCTTTAGAGCAGTCCAAGATGCCCAATAAGGCCAAGGGCAGTAGTCCAGTCTTTGAACTGCCCATGGTGATGGGCACCATACTGGAGCTTCCTTATAAGAATGCCAGTCTTGACCCTTGAGTTTACTATCCCTACAATGAGATCTATACGGTGACCCAAAAGACCTCAATGAACATATTGATCCTTTGTGGTCCAAATCCAAAGAAGAGATGTAGCAGTCTTAGATAAAAGGAGGGGCAATCCCCATCGATGTTCAAGGAGGTCTTGGTATTAGAGATGCCTGCTGTTGACCTAATAGCACCAACAGAGCAGCAGCACCTAAAGGGACCAATTTAAGTGCAAGAGGCAGTCAGAACACCAAAGAGTAATTCAGATCCAATGAAGGGGGCAGAAACAAATAAGTCAGAGAAAGAAATGGAACCATGCCGATAAATGACAAACGGTGCCAACAATGCAGACCCTGGACAGTGCAACGGTGGAGAGTCCAGTCATGGAAGGCACAAGAGGTCTTTTGCTGCAAGGAAGGCTTACAGAATCAATGGCACCGAAATTGGAGGTAAGCATTAAATTGTCTGCGCTAGCAGTGCCAACGGTGCCAGAGAAGAGGAACCTAGTAATAGTGAAGACGCTGGTGTTGATGGTCCAGGAAGAGTCTAAGTCATCACTGTCGCCTCAGCGCAAGTGAGTATCCATACCTGGGACTAGAACTTGACTCGGCACCAGAGGACTTTCTAAAAGCTTTCTTATGACGCGAAGAGTGGGATATTGATCACCTCTCTGAGTCGGATGAGTGCTTTGAGGAAACTACCAGGGATGATGAAGAATAGTCTTTTTCCTCCAAATCTGTACTTAGAATCTGGAGCAGCTAGAGGGGCACTCCTCACTGACGCAGAATCAGTGCTCTCACGATCAGGGTCCGGTTCCGAAGAGGAACACATTGCCTCCTCCATAGGATAGACTTGGAGGCAGAAATCCCTCCGTTTCTTAGCTCGGATGGGGAAGAGGGTACAAATAGGGCATTTGTTCCTCACATGTCCCTCAATAAGGCATTAAAGCTGCTTAATTTATTTGTGAAAGGGATAATAATGGTCCTGCACATGGCACAGTGCTTAAGCCCTGGGGATTTTTTCATCCTAAATACCCAGTTTCTTGAAATTATAGAAACTAAACTAACTATATTAGCTTATACTACAACTAAACTAACTATATACAACTATACATTTTTTGAAAATCTGGCAAACCGAGGCTAAAAAGTGACAGAGAACTCCAACTCTTGCCATAGGCAGTCAGAAGGAATTGAGAGAGAGAGGGCAGACACCCTTTTAATACCCCCAGCTTCACCCTTTTAATGCCCCCAGCTTGGCGCATGAGGACAGCAGGAGTGCACGTGCCACCTACTGGTACTTCTGGCAAAAGTCTCCAACTTGAGGGCATTGGGTACACATATATTGACTGTGCACAATCACTGAACAAATTTGGTCTTACCAGAAAAAAAATAAAAAAAAATCTACATAAATGCTGCACCTCCACAAGTGATTCTGACAGACTAATCCACTATTAGGATTTAGCACTGTTTTCTGCAGAACAACCTATTCCCAAACTACTGATAAACTACTGATCAGATAGCAAACAATTAAACATACACAGGAAGAAACAACACATAGCCGCCCAGATAAAGCTTGCAGTCTTCAGATAGTCAAACTTACTGGTTAGACAAAACTGATTTTTTCTTTTAGTCTGCACGAAATAGTGTATTGTATATTTTCTATATAATCAGTACTCAAACATTTAGATAGAAATGTTTTGGGGCAAAAAAAACTAAGATTATTAGTCCTGGCATACTCTGTGACAAAATGCAACTTTTAAGGGCTCACCTGCATTTACTTCATAGTGAAAAGCGAACATGTGTACCATTTTTCAGATGACTGACACTTCTCACTGTCTGTTCCTTGGGGCAAATTGCTGCCATGCTTTAACAGTTAACCCGAAAGTTAAGAGTGATCCTGCACCAAGTAGGCCACCTTGATGTAGAAGCATATCATATCCACTTCACTATCACCAAACGGAAAGCCATCCAACTTTCCTTGGGTCCCAGTGGAGGCAAGAATTTCAGGGCCTTGATAACAAACAGGGAGCGTCAAGTTCTCCTGCTGAAGAGCGGTTTGGGACAAAAGGTAGATGGCTAATCGTCAGATTCCTGTGAAAGGAATTTAATGTTATGGACAGTGCTCAAATTCACTTGTACCTATGGACAATGGAGGAGAATCCAGATGACAGGGTACTACCCTCACTGATTCTATGAGCAGAGGTTAAGGACACAAAAAAGTGTCTCGAAAGTTAACTAGCAAAGAGGGCAAAAATTAAGTTTTTCTTTTATAAAATATTACAAATTAAAAGTCTCATCCTCCATGTTTTTCTTCTGAAAAACAATGGACATCAGGTAAATTTCTAACACCAAAGACACCACACAGTTAAACATAACTGAGAAGGGAAAGTGATTTTATTCAGACTGTTCTAATGCCTGTCTTTTGTTTATTTGTACTTCTAACTTAAAATCATGGAATCAGCAGTTGGGAGAAGGCAGGGAGTTAAAAGTTGAGAAATCTCACAACTAGAGCTGGTCGGGAATTTTCCATGCAGTTCACACTAACAGCAGGAGTTTTTCCATCTGTGTAGGATTTGTTGAAACTGAAACTGTTAGCAGGAACATACTTGGATTGATGAAAATTTAATCAAAAAATGTTCTTCGGGTCCAGGAAGGAATTACTGGTCAAAACAATCAAGATAGACACATTCCAGAACAGCAATAGCTAGGTGTTTAGGGCACTCACCTGGTGTGAGGAGGGAGACGTGGGTTCAAATTCATGCTCTGCTCAATTTGGAGTAAGGACTTGAATCCAGATCTCCCACATTCCAGGTGGGAAACCTAATTACTGGGCTACTGGCTATTCCCCTCTATCTAGTTTCACACATGTACATGCCTGCCTATGAAAGGAACAGGATTTTTTTTTTCAAATTCTTGAAAATATTAACAGGACAGGAAAACCATTTCCCACCAACCATTGCTCAATATACAAAACACCCAAGTCCCCCAACAAAGCCAAGAAAGAGTAACCTTGATAATTTAAAATTAAAACAAACAAAAAAATAAATAAAATAAACAAACCACAGAAGTTGAATTCTCATAGGCCCTTCCTAGTAAATCATAAAGCACCAAAAAAAAAAAAAACTGCCAACACCCTCTCTCCTATCTGAAGGTCACTTTTAAAGTGACTAGAAGTGAAAAAAATGGAGTTCCATATTTATTGGTTTACAATACTCGAAGTGTACTCTGTTACCAGAAAGAGAGACTTTTTTTTAAAATACCTGCCAACTCTGCAAATTCAACCCTGGATAAGAGTCAAGATGGGTTACCACCTATTACTAGTGATGATGTACGTAAGTCTCCAAGAGGGCTTATGGCTCCAGTTACACCCATGCAGTCCCACTGCCTTCAGAGGGTTTGCAAAAGTGAAAGTATTTTCAACATAGTAAACATTTTTTCTGATGTACAAGGAAGAATAGAGTCTAGCTGCTTTTAGCTATGCTGACTCTACAGAAGCTAAAGAGTTATTAAAGCAAGAAGTGACTGAATATGCTCAAGCAGCAGATCTGCTGAATAAAACAATGTCTTTTTTATGAAGTCACTTTTCACAGAAGAACCACACTTAAATCAAAACCCTGAAGAGTAACACGGAATGGAGAGATTCAAAGGGAGCAAATCTAAGCAGAACCAGATAAGAACAGGTTTATGCCTAATATTTGGGGTTTTGTTTTGTTTTTAAACAACCTGAAAAAAATGAAATAACGAGGAGTCCTTGTGGCACCTTAGAGATTAACAAATTTATTTGGGCATAAGCTTTCGTGGGCTAAAACCCACTTCATCAGATGCACGGAGTGAAAAATACAGTAAGAAGAATATATACTATAGCACATGAAAAGATGGGTGTTGCCTTACCAAGTGGAGGGGGAGGGGACAGTGCTAACGAGCCAATTCAATTAAGGTGGAAATGGCCTATTCTCAACAGTTGACAAGAAGGGGTGAATATGAAGGGAGGGAAAATTACTTTTGTAGTGCTAACGATGCCAATGCAATCAAGGTGGCCCATTTCCAGCAGTTGACAAGAAGGTGTGAGTATCAGCAGAGGGAAAATTACTTTTTGTAGTGACACATCCACTCCCAGGCTTTATTCAGGCCTAATTTGATGGTGTTCAGTTTGCAAATTAATTCCAGTTCTGCAGTTTCTCGTTGGAGTCTGTTTTTGAAGTTTTTTTGTTGAAAAATTGCCACTTTTAAGTCTGTTAAGTGTCCAGGGAGATTGAAGTGTTCTCCTACTGGTTTTTGAATGTTACAATTCTTCATGTCTGATTTGTGTCCATTTACAGGTGAGTCGCATCACACGCGCATTTAACTTATGCGAATTCAACTATAAGCGCTCGGCAAAAAGAAAAGAAAAACAAGATGCCTGTAAATAGTGCGGGCGATTCCACCCAATGAGAGTATGCCCCAGAGTGAGCGTGAGTTGGGAGACCTGAATCTGCTGTTCCCTCAGTCGGTCTCAGTTCCTGCGTGTCTCTCATAGTGTGAGCATCTCACCAGGCTGAGTGTGATTCTAGTGTTTAAAGATACGTATTTTTCGTACAACATTGTCCCTAAATGCAAGCCAACTACTTCATCTGGTGCTCAACCGAAGAAACAGCGAGCTGTTGCAACGCTGGAGGGAAAACTTGCTGTGTTGGACTTATTGAGAGACGGTATGTCAGTCTCCAATGTGGCGCATAAATATGGCCGCAACGAATCTAGTATCCATGCCATCAAGATTCGAGAGAGAGAGAAATTCGTCAAGCCGTGGCATCAAGTGCTCCAATAACTGCTAAGGTGACGAGCCAGGTGCATAAGACTTTAGTGAAGACTGAAAAGGCATTAAACTTATGGCTGAAAGACATGAACCGTAAACATGTGCCTATCAATGGCACCACGTTGCGAGAAAAGGCTCTTAGCCTCTATGCGCTGTTCCAACCTCAGCCTTCTGATGAGAAGGAATTCAATGCCAGCCAAGGTTGGCTTAACAGTTTTAGGAACCGCTTCAACCTCAAAAACAAGCAGACTACTGGTGAAGCTGCATCTGCCAATGAAGAGGCAGCAAAAGCCTACCCCGAACAATTAAAGAAAATCATAGAAGAAAAGGGCTATCTTCCGAAACAAGTTTTTTAATGCTGACGAGACTGGGCTCTTCTGGAAAAAAAATGCCTAACCTCACTTACATTTCGAAATCAGAAAGACAAGCCCCTGGCTTCAAAGCAGCTGAAGACCGTGTGACTGTGTTGTTTTGTGGCAATGGAGCTGGGCATTTAATAAAGCCAGGCTTGCTCTACAGAGCTGCAAATCCCCGTGCCCTAAAAGGCAAAAACAAAAATCTCCTGCCTGTGTTCTGGCAATCAAATAAAAAGGCTTGGGTGACTGTAGCATTATTTCTGGATTGGTTCCACAAGTGTTTCATTCCGGAGGTCAAGCGGTACCTCGAAGAGAAAGGACTTGACCTTAAAGTGTTGCTGATCATAGACAATGCTCCTGGCCACCCTACGGCACTCCGGTTTGCACATAGCATTGAAGTCATCTTTCTTCCCCCCAATACCTCCTCCATCCTCCAACCTCTCGACCAAGGCGTGATTCGCTGTTTCAAGGCCATGTACACGAGGCTTACGTTCTTACGGATATTTAGAGCTATGGATGCTGATCCCAATCTTAATGTGATGGCGTGTTGGAAGTCCTTCAACATTGCCGATTGCATCACTTATATTAAACAGACAATGGATGCAATCAAGCCTGAAACAGTCAATGCATGTTGGCGAAACCTATGGAAAGAATGTCTGAATGATTTTAAGGGTTTCCCGACCATTGACAAAGAAGTGAAACGCATTGTTCAGGTGGCCAGGCAAGTGGGTGGTGATGGTTTCGTCGACATCCTTGAGGAAGAAATTGAAGAATTAATTGAGAGCCATAGAGAAACCTTGACTAACGAAGAATTAGAGGAACTAATAAACTCGTCTACAGAAGACGAAGATGATGACGACAAACAGGAAGAGCCAGCAAGTTGGAATCTTCATAAATTTGCTGAAGTGTTCCAAGCAGCGAAACACTTGAATGATTTAATTTCTGAATACGATCCCTCTATGGAACGAAGCCTCAAAAATCACACGTAGTATTACGGACGATTTGAGTCCATATCAAGAAATGTTTGAGCAGCTCAAGAGACAACAGCGACAGCTGCTGATCACCATGTTTTTCAAGGAAAAACAACCAGCAGCAGATGAGCCTACGCAATCAACTTCTCGAACTGAACCAGAGCCAACCACTTCGTCTACGACTCGCTCTCCGTCACCCAAGCTCTCAGTCACCTCCGTCTTCTGGATCGACATCAAGCCCTGATGACCCCCTGTAATTACCCCCTGTAATTAAAAATACAGTATTGTAAAATTATATTTTGCATATGTACTCATTATATACTGTACATTACTGTATACATTATACATATTACTGTACAGGGTTGTATACACAAAACCATGTACAGTATACTATACTTTATGGGCGACTTAAGGGATTTTCAAGGGTAAATTTGACTATACGCGATTTTCACCTTACGCGCGGACTTTAGAACCTAACCCCCGTGTAAGATGCGACTCCACTGTATTCTACTCCGTAGAGACTGTCTGGTTTGGCCAATGTACATGGCAGAGGGGCATTGCTGGCACATGATGGCATAGGTATAGGTCTGGATTTCAGGTTGCACCCAATAACTCTATTATGTTCTGTAATACCTCAGTCTCTCTCATAAACCAGGACTATATGTGAAAATTGGAGGAGGCACCATTAAAAACCCTAAAATAGGTTTTCTCGCATTGATGAAAGATCTAGAAGTGACATGTTACAGCTTCTCATCCTGTCAAATTACCACAACCTCCAGGCCATTTGGTGTGACAAGGACCAGGGAAACTTAATTCATATTGGTCTTTCACAAAACTCAAGAGAGATATGTGGGGGATGGAGAAATTAATTTAGGAAAGGGTCCTTGTCAGGGATCATTCTGTCAGAAGAAGAGTGGATGAACTCAGTGTGTAGGCTTTTACAATAATAAAAATTTCAGTAATAAGTTATTTTTCTGCCCAGTTCAACAGAAATTCTTCACAAGCCAGAAACTTGCTTTTGATTTCTCCTTACTTATTAATACACCAAAGATTAACTGGTGGGGAGATTTTTTTCAGACACTGAAAAAGCAATGGCAGTTGGATGCTAATTCCCATTATGTGCCTTTGAAATTTTCCTCCTGAGCATATGACAACAGGTTGATTGAGAAGATGCTCTTGGAAAGCTAGAAGCATTAAACCTATTATGTGCAAAGTGCTAAAAGGTTGATCTGACTTCCTCTCTCCTGTCAGACCAGATTCCCTGAGCAGATGGGTTGGGGGAAGCGGGTTAGGAGAGCTACTCTGTGCCCAGACAATGGACAAGAGGAAGACCAAAGATTTCTTCCACCAGGACCTTAGGCTGGAAAAAGAGAAATTCTCAGTGTATAAGGAAAGGCTCTTCACAACTGAAGGAGCAGAAAATTTTGGAGAAAGGAAAAAAGGGAAGACTCTCAGGAGAGAACTGGCTTCAACAACTCCTCACTGCTACACAAAGGACACAACTGGGACAGTGGAACCTAATTTCTAGTTTACATAGGGTGAGCACGTTGGTGGCGAAACTCTTCAGTCCAGCCTCCACATTTTGAATGCAAGTGCTCCAAACATAGCAATGGCATCCTGAATAGCAAATGGCCTATTATATAATACTTAGAAAAGTAATTGCAAAGAACAACTTTCCTCTAATATTCTAGTAGCCCCACATTTCTCCATGGTGTTATTTTACAAAAATGCCCACAACATTTCTAGAAAGAATGTAAGACTTGTTCCAACTAAATAATTTTAAATCACTCACTAGCTAGCTGACACAGTTTTTATTTTTTCTTGAATGTTAAGGGACCCAGCTGTGTTGGAAACAGAAAGTAATTAACATACATTACTCTAATCATTTGAACTCTAACCTAATCCAAAAACTGGAGATAATTGATGATTTATAAAGGATTATTTCCACACACAGTTCAAAAAGGATTTGGCCATTCCCAATTCAGATATTCTCTTCTATCCCACCTCTATTTTCTTAATATTTAAGAATTGTCGGATATTTCATTTTTGGGATCAGTTGTTTGTGCCAGACTATTAGTTATTCATATAGCACTGTCAGCATACTGAGCTGTCTTAAAAAGGCAGATGCAAGTGCTTTCCAAGCCACTGGAAACAATTGTGAAGCTTGGGTAGTTTGTGGAGAATCCAGCCACTATTGGAAACAAAGGTTTTGATCACTATGCCAGTGTGTTATCTGCTTAATGAGTCAGGTCATCTCCTTCATCTGACACAGTGTAATCATTACTGACTGCAAATTCTAATCACAGTTTTTATATCAGTGTGTGCAGCAGCAAATTTTTAAGGATGGTCGATACAAATGAGGAGAGGGGGAGGAAAAGCACTTCTCACATTTTTATTACTTTTACCCTCTGCAACAATACATCTATTTCCCAGACAGTATTAAAAGAAAAAGATAACCAAAATTCAAATAAGTTAACATTATATTACACTTAAATTTGGCCTACTCCCTTTATCAAGAAGGAAAGGCTTATTAACTAGTTTTCAGACCAAATTAAATCAGGAAAAAAATTCTACAAGTACATGTACTTGGCTGCTATCTTCCGGGTCCTTTTCTTTAATAATGCTATAGTTACATGTTACTTCCTATCTCACGGCTCAGCTTTATTTCTGCTTGATTGTAAAGTTAAAGTGACAATGTATAGTCCACTACATTTTTATATTTTTAAACAAAGCTAAAAAGTAGTTTTAAGTACTTAACTTCCAGAGTACACCCTGAAAAATTTTTGTGGCTTAAGTTTCATACTTTAAAAAGTTTTCTCCTCTCTTGTTGGGGGGTGGAGGGGAAACAACGGGTAAACTAATGGAATATAATAAAATATGTACAGAGTGCTGTAAAACACACGAAGTAAACAAACTGAAATAATAGAGAAATATTTTCTCTATTCCCAGATGTTACCACGGCATTCACCTTACCTGGCAAAGTATGATAAAATTCCTTTAAAGTTACAATCATGTATTTATACTTGCGCAATATGGAAACAATGGCATTTTCAGTATTGTCTTAATTGCAGGATGATATAAAGAGAAGAAGATGGGCTGAAAGAAGACCTGGTTTAAATAAAAATAGCTTTGATATTTAGAAAATAGGGTAAGCAACGAGTGAAATATTAAATGTAAGTGGATTTAGGTTTTGAATTGAGGATATCTGGAGTCTTTCCAAGTGCAATAACTCTGCTTCTGAGGTTTTTTGTTTCTCTGCCAAGTTACAGCTTTAGTTTTTAAAATGGTATAAAAGTAAAATCTGCTGGATTTCAACATTTAAAATAAGATTTTTGTTTTTGTTTTTTTGGGGTATGAGGTTGAGTGAAAATATTCAATACATTTATCTTGGGTAACAGATCCAAGAAACTCCAACTGAATCAATAATCCCTTCTGTAATAAATTATTCATACAGCACTTGGAGACATCCAGAACACCCATTCAGAACCTGGTACAATTTACTATTATTAAGGGAGTGCTATAATTCTCTCCTTTCTTAGATTAAAAAACCCCCAGCATGCATAGACCTATCACCTTCCAAAAAATCTTCCTATTAGTTTTAAATTATTTCAATTATGCACTTAGAAATAATTGCTCACTGATAACTAGTTCCACATATAATTGTTTCAAATTTTATCTCCCAAAATGGAGGAAAATTTTCACTTGCAGTTTATTTAGCTAGAAGTTAAACATGTTTTGCTATTTTAAGTCCCACTGAAGGACTTACACATTTACAGAAAATTCATATCACTTCTGAGTTACACAAAATACATTAAGAGTTGCTACTTTCCTGCTAAATTGTTTCCCAAGTTTGTGAACCACTGCTAATTCTAGCACCGACAGAAGAATTAAGGACTTTGAACATTTTTTTAAAAAGTGTCTCTCTATTGTTCCATTGCACTCTATACAAAATTCAACAATTTTTCATATTGTTTTCGTTTCCAGTTCAAATACCGAAATTTCTTTTACTTTGTAACTTAGAATTATATAGTACAAGAAAATGTAAGAGAAAAAAATCAGTTTGTTAAAAGTGACATTGTGAATGCAGAACTAAAGATTTAAAATTAAAAAAGGAGGCTAAAAGGAGGGTTGCCAGGCGCATGGTTTTCAATCAGAATGCCCAGTCAGAAAGGGATCTTGGCGGCTCCAGTCAGCACCGCTGACTGGGCAGTTAAAAGTCTGGTTGGCAGCCCACAGTGGGGGAGGCAGGGAGCCTACCCGGCTTTCATGAAGTTGCCAGCATCTCCCTCTGGCTACTAGGAGCAAAAGTGGCCACAGGGGCGCCGCGCGCTGCCCCGACCCTGAGCTCCCATTGGCTAGGAACCGCAGCCAATGGGACCTGTGGGGGCGGCGCCCTTAGGCAGGGGCAGCACACAGAGCCACCTGACTACCCCTGCACCTAGGAGCCAGAGGGAGATGTCACCACTTCCGGGAGCCGCCCGAGGTAAGCGCCGCCCGGAGCCCGCACCCCAAACCCCCTCATGTGCACCACCCCCCTGCCCAACTCTGAGCCCCCTCCCGCATTCCAAACCCCTTGACTCCAGCCCGGAGCCTCCTCCTGCACCCCAAACCAATCTCCAGCACCACCCCAGAGCCTGCACCCCCAGCCAGAGCCTGTACCCCCCTCCCATACCCTAACCTCCTGCCCCAGCCTGGAGCCCCCACCCACACCTTGAACCCCTCATTTCTGGCCCCCCTCGGAGCCCGCACCCCCAGCTCAGAGCACAGAGCCCCTCCCACACCCCAACCCCCTGCCCCAGCCTAGAGCCCTCTCCTTCACCCCAAACCCCTCATCTCCGGCCCCACCCGAGAGTCCACACCCTAAGACAGAGCCCTCACCCTTTCCCATACCCCGCCCCCCTGCCCCAGGGCGGTGAAAATGAGCGAGTGAGCAAGGGTGGGGGAGAGCGAGCGACGGAGGAAGGGGGGGTGGAGTGAGCAGGGGACGGAGCCTCAGAGAAGGGGTGGGGTAGGGCTTGGCCTCGGGGCAGGCGGCAGGTCAAGGGTATTCGGTTTTCTGCAAACAGAAAGTTGGCCACCCTAGCTAGAGGTAGGTTCATACATCCAGATTTAGACATCTAAATAAGTGGCCAGATTTTTCAAAGGTGCTAAGCAACACCCCCAACAGCTCTCACTGGACACCAAATGATTAGGAGATTTGAGGATAACCTGTAGCAGTGAATTGTTCTATTGCTCTCCTGATAGGGGTTCTCTGCGAAAACAGCTTTAAAGAACCAGGACATGTGACAGTGCAGCAGCAAAAGTGGGGTTAGTGGCAGGAAAAGAACTCACAACTCCTAGCACCCTGATGTGGACCTTAAGGAAACCAGAGCTCAGGCCACATTACAGTCCATCAAGACTCCAACATATCCCTAATTATGAGTGTCCTGTCTTGAGGAGAGATTCATGTTTCAGAACTGGATACAAACTGATGGATATGTCCACTACCTTTAAAAGAAAAAGTGGTCTCAATCTGGCCTCAAAATACTGATAGTGACTCTCTGTTCCAGCCACAGGATCTCCTACACCAGCATTTCCTAATGTTGGGGCGTGCTCCATTGGAGAGGCACAAACACTAACTGGAGGAGAAGAGGTGTACAGGTAGCAGAGTGGATAAAAATCATTTTATTAAAATTAAAAGCAGATTTTATTATAAAAAATAAAGCTTTTAAAATGTAAGTTTGCAATTGACAACCTATATTAAGTCCCAAATGTATTATAATCTATAAATTCCTTTAAATACAAAAAATACAATAGTAAGCAATATATATTTGCGGCCAAGTTTTAAAGAAAGTCAAAATGCTCAACTGATGGAAGGCACTGGCTAAGCACCTGGAATTTGCTTAAGTGCTAAATCAGCTTTTGACAGCAGTAGTCTCTCTTCTGTAAGTGCAGAGAGAAGATTTTCTTCATTTCAGTTTATTCAACTAGCTCAGTTCAATGACTAGTTCATTCAAAGGTAAGAAATCAATTGGGATTTGAAAAAAAGCTGGAAAGCTTGTTTTTTCCTCTTCCAATCTATGAATAAAAACAGTGTGTGAGCGGATGAGATCTTCTAGCTATAAAATTCTGAAGAACATAGTGACCAGAAATAATCAGTTCAATTCACTAACTAGAGATAACCTTCCTTTGTTTAATAAATCAGTTTTAAATGCAAAACATATTCTGATAAGAACAAAAGCTTAGCAAAAAGTTTATGTATCCAACATATTTTAGGCAATTTTAATTAATAAAAAAATTAAAATGTCTGTTTTTTTTATTTTAATTTAAATTTCTGTCCAAACACAAGTTGACACAAATTACAAAGTGATTCATTCTTTTACTTGTGAATAAAATATCTTATTCATCATTTTCTAACATAATAAAAAATGTAAAAATTAAGAATCTGCATACATTTAAGTTAAGATATTTAATTGCTTAAGTAAATGTATATAGATGTATATCCTCCTGAATAGCAAAAAGAATCACCAAATTTAGTGTAAATGCTATAATTAGTTGCAAATAAACATGTTTTAATGGTTACCAAACACTGACACTCAACCTTTCTTGAGGAAAATAAAGTACAAATGCAAAACACAATTAAAATCAAGGATTCCTGTGCGTTCATTGAAATCATGCTTAAAAATCTGTGATTTAAATCAATCCACCTGGGAGGTAAACCGCCAAAGTTATTCTCTAGAGTCTCCGCTATCATTTTTAAATCATCTGTTATGGTTAAAAAGAAAACCTTCAAAATATGGAGTAGCCAGTGTTGAGATGCCTTTGCAGACAGTACGAATAATAGCTCCGAGGTGTCAACTACCACATTCATTTCTATGGGCATGTCTAGAGTTAAAAAAGTGCAGTAGCGCCACTTTGGCGCTTCAGTGAAGACACTACCTAAGCCAACAGGAGGGCTTCTCCTATCGGCTTGGTTAATCACCTCCTCGAGGTGTAGCTAGGATGACAGAAGAATTCTCCTGTCGAAAACTGTATGTGTCTTTTTCACACCCCTGAGCGGCGGAGTTATACGGACCTAATTTCCTAGTGTAGACCAGGCCTGTGGGCGCTGTTTTAATGTCAACATTGTTAGCTATTTCACTGCTCAACAATGCACTTAAAGGAGGAAGTATCATAATGTGAATATCTATGCAAGTGTTCTCTGGGGTGAGAATGAGCGGGGGGGAGGAATAGGTGGGCCAAAGATGTATAAATTGTGTAGGTCTTTAAATATGGTAGGATTTCTGGGGGAAGTGATTAGTTTCATTTTCCTGAAAGAGGGGCTCAACTTTCAGAAGTTTGGAAAACTCTCTTCTGTAGACACAGCACTGGGGAGGCCATGGCTAGAGATGTGATCCAGATCATTGTAGTTGGAGAATCTCATATCAGTGCCTAAGCCAGTGCATGTCTACACTACAGACTCTACAGCACTATAGCTATGGTGATGCTGCTGTGCCACTGTCACACCATATGTACAGATTTCCTACATGGACAGAAGTTTTTCCATGATACAGTTAACCCATCTCTGCGAGAGGCAGTAGCTAGGTTCATGGAAGAATTATCTATACCAGGGGTCAGGCCAACCTAATTATGGTGCAATTTTTTTCACAGCCCTGAGCAACATAGCTAGGTCAATCTAATTTTTAAGTATAGATCAGAGCCCAGAAAAGGGGTCAGTTATGTGAGATGACTTGTCTGTGGCTACAAAAGCTCAACAGAAGCCATCTAACAGCTCCTTGGGAAACAGGCTGGACAAACTGAAGTTTGAAGCAAAAACTTTGAGGATTCACAGGATCTTTATTGGTAGTCTTTGATCTTACTATCATTGGGGTCCTTCAAAGCTGCTCCTCCTACTGGAATCATTCTTTGGCAGCATCTCCTTTAAGGCTCGGCATAAGAATCAGAAGCTCTGATGGGTTTAAGAGTTTTTATGCCTCTATTAAGGTTGCCTTTTTTTCTGGGAGTCTACTGCTGCTGTCAAATTAAACGGATTTATTTAAGGAACAAAGTGTCCAGCTTTAATTTTGGGGATGGGGAGGCTGCCCTTCATATTTGTTGTGGGGGTCAGCATTATTGACTGGGCGTATTTTGTGAGGGCAGCATTAATTGATTTGGTGTTTTGGTAGGTGGGCTGGAATTAATGTGATTGTAGAGTTCAGCCAGTGGGAGACCATAGGCTTTGAGTCCAAGTGGTTCTGGGTACCCAACAAAAAGGAGACCAGCCAAGAGGGGATAAGATTCCGGTATCAGTCCAATTTGGCTTGGCTAGTCAGGTTAGTTCTTAGTTCCCACTGGTAGATGTCTCTCCTTTCCCCCCTCCCCCCCCAAGCCCTGGTCCCATACTGAAGTAGTCACTGATTTGAACTGCACTGGAAAACACTTGATGCATCAAGATACCTATATGGTTGAGCAGAAACCTTAGTTTCCTTTTAAATATCACTGAGTAGCAGCTGCATTTCAGAATAAAAACACACAACCAGCCTTGGGCACTTTTTGAAATGCAGTATGGAGCACAACTGGCTGTGCAGAGAGAAGAGGAGGAATATAGTCAACTTGCAGACAAGGTGAGCAAGTCATGGATTTCTTCTACTATTCAGAGGTCTTTACAAAGAAACTGAAGTAGAAAGCCAGTTTTCATTGGCAGTCTCTGATCAGACATGCTGATCACTCAGTATAGCTGGGAAATTTAAGTTCTGATTTGCGACTGATGCAGTGTGCAGTAAGAAATTAAATTTTCACTTGTCCATACTAGCTTTTTGGTTATTCAGGATGATGCAATGTGCAATAATGCTTTGTTGGAGAGGATGAGGTAGGAAGACAAAAGAGTAAAGACTTGATTCAGTGGATTAGTATCAGTGAATCAGTTTGGTCCCTTGGAACGGGAGCATTTTATGGATTAAGCTCTAGCAACTCCTGGATAAAGCAGTTTTCTCAGGAGAAAGTATTCTCAGGTAATCCCCTCTGACTAATTCAACTAATAACTGTAGAGTGAATTGCTACTCATTACTGGGATAAAGTAATTTCACCTCTTTTGCTACAAGTAAATCATACACCATGAACTTAAAAAAAATCCCACTGCCTAAAAGTTGTGCCTAGCATATAAATAATTAACAGAACTATAACTGAATAATCAGAAAAATAATTTTCTATTTTCTCAGTTGGTTCATGTTGTGGATTTTACTGTGCTTTGTGTACATTCTGTCATTTAGGCTACAGCCCAGTAATGAGATCCATTAGAAGGGACTACTGTGCAGAGTCCTATAAGGTTCAATGGGACACCATACAAATACAGGGGTGCATGATAGCAAACCCTGATGCAGGGCAGGAGCTATAATATATCTTGGTTTTGTGGGTCTCTCATACAACAGCAAGGTAGAGAAAGACAGCTTAAAAGATAGGAAAATGTGATTGGCAGGGTGACTCGGAAGCATGTGTATTACCCACAATTAGTTTTAACTTTTTTTTTTTTAATTGAGTAGGTTTCAAATTAATGCCTTCCCATAAGACCATGACCCTGCAAATTCTTACTCATGTAAATAGTCCAATTTAAGTCAACTGGATTACTTATGATGGTAAATTTATGCTGGTGTTTAAGAGTTCCAGAATCGAGGCCTAAGTTAGTCCTTCTTATTTCCATACTGCAGTGTTCCCAAGTCAACGTGAGACTTCTTAAGCCCACATATAAGAAATCGTATCGATATATTTTTGAATGTAGATTTTTGACATATGGGCATGTACACCTCTACCCCGATATAACACGAATTCGGATACAACGTGGTAAAGCAGCGCTCCGGGGGGAGGGGGGATTGCGCACTCCGGTGGATCAAAGCAAGTTCGATATAACGCGGTTTCACCTATAACGCGGTAAGATTTTTTGGCTCCCGAGGACAGCGTTATATCAGGGTAGAGGTGTATTTAGTTCCTAGCAGGCCCAATCATTGATGGGAACCTCTAGAGATACTACTGTAATGCAAATATCAAATAATGATGAATATTTAAAAATAATGTATTTTCAAGTCTGTTATATTTCTAATTGTTATTTGTGATAGGAGTCAGGAAAACACACAAAGTAGCACAATATCTTTCACATATACATACACAAATGCTCTATGTCAATAAGAAACTACTGAAAGGAGTAACAAATTCTAATAATTTAAGTAATTTTGTCTAATTAAAAAAGTGTATTATAGTGAATTATAAAAGGAACATAGGAGAGGGAAATAAACACACACATTCGAGTTAATGAACTTTATAACTCTCCTCAAAAAATATGTTATTCTAAGCAAAACAATGTTTCTGACAAAATCTAGTATTTTTAGAACCAAACACAAAATTAAATACCACAGCGACTGATGAGAGAGATTTCTGGCATCTAAAAAAATTTTAGTTCAAGGGCAAGTTCCTTCCCAAATAGTAAGGAGGCCTTTTTAAGTTAATTGGAGTAAAAAGCGATCAGCCAATGTAACTTAAAATCCAAATAAGGTAAAATGTCTCAAATTACAAAAAGTTGTGCCTTTGTTACATCTATAGAGGTAGCCATAATATCAAGTAACTGTGCGTAAAAATATCTGGGGAAAAACACTGTTTCCCCCTTTTCAGGCCCCTTTTAAAGAAAATCTCTTTGGTGTCTCTCCTCTAAGTGGGGGCAGGGCTAAAGACGACTGGCAATTGCGTATTCTAGCCTCGCCAGCATGTCTCCAGCCCTCAAGTGTAGTGGTAGGCTCTGGAATGCAGAATGAGTAACTTGATCTCTTCCCTTGCCTCCTCCTTCACAGCAACATTTAGAAAGTAATTTAACCTCTTAAAATGGCATCGCAGCACTACATAGCAGGGAGCATATCTATCTATATGTTCTTCTGAAATAAGAACGAAAACCTTTTTTTGTTTAAAGATTCACAGGAATTGAGTCTACATTATATTTGGATATGTCCTTTATAGCTGCATATCTAACTATTTACTATTAACATGTCTGCTTGCAAAATAAAAGCCACTGGTTAAAAAACAAAAAACAAAAACAAAAACAGTTTTACTACAGCTATGGAGGTCTCAGTACTTTGATTCACCTCCACGCTGATTTGTAACCCATTTAACTTTTACTAATCTTAGAAATGAAGACAATAGAAGTTACTTAGAAACGTGCAATAAATAAAGGTGGAGAATGTTTCTTTTACATTGAATAATGTGGATTTCAGACCCCAATGATTATGAAATCAAGTCAGAAATCCATTAATCATATCAAAACCATGTCATTTACTCAAGTTAAGAGCATGATATAGTTCTAAATCTGACCAATTTTTCAAGCGATAAGTACATCGTTTATTTATTGTACCAGGGTTTTATGTACTCTGGGTTTCAACCCTTGATTACACACATGCACAAAAAAATACCCATCAAAAAATAAAAATTAAAGGACAGCTTAGATTTACATCAGTTATATAAAAATTGCACAAATTAGAAGCTTTGTCAATACAACTTTTTTTCACTGATGGCTGTCACCCGAAACTGATTTTATGCAACAAGATTTTTGGAATGTCATCATTCAAAATAAATTTGTTTGAAATTCAGCCACATAGAAAAGGACTAATACCTTTACCATACTGAAAACAAGTTTCAGTTAATTAAGCAAACAGTAGTTTTGAGACACTAAGATTTAAAAAGTATCGGCCAGTGATCATTCTGATGGTAGAAGGAAGGGCAATTTTAAAAAAAACCCAAAAACATTTACTTCAAAAATAATTGCTGGAAAAAAATCTTTTCTTACAGTACATTTAGAACAATTTTTGCATTTTTAGATATCATAAGGCTGACTGAAATAAAATGATCACACTACCATACTGGTACAGATCAGTGGTTTATCTAGTCCAGTATCATGTCTGTCATGTTATTTATTTACTACGTAAAAAACTAGGTTCAGAGAATAAGAGTGATCCAGTGCTTAAGACACTAGCCTGGGATGCAGGAACCTCAGTTTCAATTCCCTGCTCCTGTGTGATCCTGAGTTACAGTGGTAGCCCAGACTCTGAGACCCTCCCCGCCCCCATCTCACAGCCTAAACATCTACTCTGCAATTTTACAACTCCACAATCCGAACATTTGGAGCCCAAGTCAGCTGACCTGGCTCAGCAGCATAGACAAACCCTTAGTGCAAGGTTTCTCAAATGCGGTCACCAGAGACTTTTCTTGTGGCCACAGCCTCCTGGGATGTGATGGGAGGGATAGGGGCAAAGTAGCTCTCCCTTCTCCTTCCTATTGCTCCTGGATGCACCGCCTTGGTGTTGGTTGCTCGGGCCACCAGCATGGATTGGGCCTTGCCCCCCTCTGGAGACATCTGGGGCACAATGCTGTAAGAACAGGCAGCCTGCGACTTCCCCACGTTCCATGAGGCGGTGGGGCTCAGGCTTCAGCCCTGGGGTGGTGGGCCAGCAGGCTCTGGATACGGGGCTTCGGGCTCCAGCCCCGGGCTCAGACTGCATGGCGGCAGACCCCAGGCTCCAGCCACAGGCCCATCCCTGGGTTCTGTCCTCCAGTAGGGTGACCAGTCGGGCGGTACCTGGAGGGAGAGTAGGGGGGCGGCCCGTGGGGCCAGGCGGCGGCTGTTCTCCCCACCTGGGCAGCGGGACTCGGGAGCAGCTGCTGCTGCAGCTCCTACTGCCGCGGCCGGAGGAAGCAGGGGAACGAACGGCTGCCAATGCCTCCGCCCCGGGGCCGCCGTGGGATTGCACCAGCTGGGCAACCAGCCCAGACGCGACTGGCCAGGGGCTGGGCGCAGCGTGCGCGCTGCTTGGTCCCCGCAACAGGCCCGGGGGGTTCGAGCCCAGGCGCCAGACCCGCAGCCGCCGAGCGCCATGGCCGCTTCCTCCAGCCGCGGCAGTAGGAGCTGCAGCAGCAGCTGCTCCCGAGTCCCGCTGCCCAGGTGGGGAGAACAGCCACCACCTGGCCCCGTGGGCCGCCTCCCTACTCTCCCTCCAGGTACCACCCGACTGAGTCCTGCCTGCACTCGGGGCCAGGC
>NW_020664497.1:15616-25685 GCF_002925995.2 Terrapene triunguis | reverse complement strand
CTGACCCGCACTGCCTGCCCCTCCAGGGCTTAATTTGTCCCCAGGCTTGCCAGGGCTGAGTAAGTCTGTATGTTTGTAAATATCACTTTTCACAACAGACTTACTAGCTAGCAATAAATAAATTACAATGATTTGGACATGTATATGTGCATATTTATTTTGTTTTCCTACAGCTAATTAAGTACACCTCTACCCCGATATAACGCTGACCTCGGGAGCCAAAAAATCTTACCGTGTTATAGGTGAAACCCCATTATATTGAACTTGCTTTGATCCAACAGAGTGCGCAGCCCCGCCCCGCCCCTCCGGAGCGCTGCTTTACTGCGTTATATCCGAATTCGTGTTATATCGGGTCGCGTTATTTCAGGATAGAGGTGTACTTTAGGAAAAAGTGTGAGTGGCCATCAGCAAGAGTTGGTGGACACATTCTCAGATCACCAAAAATTTTGTTCTGAGAACCCCTGCCTTAGTCTCTCTCTGCATCAGTTCCCCCATCTATGAAGTTATTTATTTGTATTACCACAGTGCCAGTGACCCAAGTTTGTACACACACACACCAAAAAGATGATCCTTGCCCGAAGAGCTAATGAGGAAAACATCCTTTATAGGACAAGTTTTGTGAGGATAAATACACTGAAGGTTTCAAGTCCTCAGATACTACAGTAATGGGGGCCCACCTAAGAACCCACAACAGATAAGTTATTATTTCTTTTGATTCATATAGAAATAAAAAGGGTTTTAGTAGATAATACTGGATAATTAAAAATATGCCTCTCAATCACCAACAACGCACCTTTGCAAAATACTATTATTCCAATAAATATCAGACTTTTTAAAAGACTCTTGGTAAGATGCTGTATGTGCCTCAATAACCTGCAGCAATGAATTCCACAGCGTATTTATATGTAGGTTTGGCAAAATTCAATTTTTATTTTTTGATAATTTTGATAGATAATATCCATGTTCATTTTTAAGCATTTAAATTTTTTGTCTATTTAAATTTTCTCAGTTGCACAAAATTGTAGGTTTTAAGCTGGTCTTTCATTTAAATTTTCAGTTGTGGAAAATTATGGGAGGGGCAGACAACTATTTAATGACAGCAGATGCTAAGATTTAAAAAGTTAAACCTTTACAATTGTTAAAAAACTGTCAACCTCATACATCAAAACATACAAAGCAAATTACTTAAATCAAACTCAAAATTTCTAGAGCAGATTTTTCTTACTTTGCCTTTCTATAGATTTCTATCATCATCAATGGAAATATCTTTTTGTCAACTTGTGTGTATACGGTGACACCATCATTTACCACTACAAACCTAATCTTTCCAAGCCTAGTTATATGTGCATAAAATTTCTATCTTTTAATAGGGTTTCAGTAACCCCTTGCTCTTTTATTATGGAAAAAGGTACACCAAATAATTTGACTGACCTTGTCCACATCATTCATTATTTAATACACTACTATCTCCTTTTCATATTTCCAAATTGCATAACAACAGGCTTTTTAAGTCTCTCCTCTTACGGAATCCTTCTTATGGCTTTTACATATTCCTTTTTGGAATTCATCTATTTCTGCTTATTTTTTTGACATTAGGTGACCAAAACTGTACATAGTATTCAAGGAGAGGACATAATTTATCTACTGGCACTATATTTTCTGTAGTAATCTGTGTCCCTATATTAATATCAACCTAGGAAAACAGATAAGTATCTAAAAATCCGTTATTTTTTTCTTTAAAAAATACTAATTGCATATTCACTTTGTTGGATTACAATTTATGAAGACTGATTGACATTAATGCACCATATTACCATGCATACCGTAATGCATAAGTTCTAAAAATATATGCAATGTTAATCCATACAACCAGTCTAATAAGTAGGTACAGATTCTGAAGTAACCACCTTCTTCCTCCTAATATAAAATATTTTTACTGTGTATTTTTAAACAAAATTCCAGAAGCAAACACCTTATTGTGAACTACTTGCCAATTTCAAAACATTTAGTCTAATAATAAAAACACAGAGTCAATCAGGAATTTTACCTAATATAGTAATTGCATTTCTGTATCTCAATAAATTAATTGAGAACCTATTAGGGATCAAGACTGGTATACCAGGTATATCAAACGAAGGCTCAATCCACCAAGCAATCCAGTTACAGATGGTAATGACTACCCGACACCTGTTCAATGGATTCCGTAAAATGAGTTGGTGGTCTCAGTTCTCTTTTTTTCGGAGGTGTTCACATCACAATACTACCATTGGCATCCTTCTTATAGCTTTGGCAAAGGCCAAAGATTAAATTAACAAAGAACCTCCACTCTCTGATTCCTAGATGTTGTCTCTTGAGTCTAGGGTTAAGTGGAGCAGTGCACGCCACTTCCTTGTGATATACTTGCTCTTTGGACAAGCAAAATAGTCTCCATGGCTCTCACTCGAACATCTTTCACAAGGTATTAACTTTAGCAATTAAAGAAAATAACAATACATTGGCAGAGCTATACAAAAAGCACGTAGAGGCTTCAACTAGGCCAGAGACCCCTTGTGCTATAAATAAAACAATCTATACACAATTTACAGAAACTTCTCTGCTAATGCCCTTCTTTTTTCAGAGCAGCAATAAGCAAATATGGCTGTAATGCTTCATGAAACATTCAAGAATGCCTTTTGCTGCTTCAGTGACAATACACATTTAATGTCAGCAATGATTACATTAAATCACTGCAATACGAGTACAGCATGGTCTCTAGCTCTCAGAAGCAGCATTACAAAGGTGGTGATGCTGGAGAAGCACAATAAATAGGCTCACTATGGAGTGCTTTTTGCAGATTTTACTCCAGAAGTACTATCAATTTGTTAGGTTGAATTGCCTCAATCTGGTAGCTGACTTGGGTATTTCCACATTTTGCAAAGTGACGTCAACTTAAAATTAATTTCAACAAATGAATTAAAAGTGGTGTCCGGTACTATTAGGGTGACCAGATGTCCTGATTTTATAGGGACAGTCCCGATTTTGGGGGCTTTTTCTTAGATAGGCACCTATTACCCCCCACCCCTGTTCCGATTTTTTACTCTTGCTATCTGGTCACCCTAGGTATTATACACGATCAAAAGCCCTTGTTTACAGTAAAACCCTTGACAATTTGTTGCTGTTTTACCTTTGTATATTCCTTTAAAAAAAAAAAAAGTTGTTTTGTTTTTCTACCCAGCTGCTGTATGAAAACACAGGGGAAACTGAATGACTAGCTGCACCAGGGGAACAGTGACATTGTTATACACAGAGTGCTCTAAAACTCTAATTTAAAAATTGAAACAATATTTTCTTTCATTTCCTTCAGTTATAGTAATCTTAGGTGCTTTCTTATGCTAACAGCTAAACAACTGTCAGGCAGATGTGATTTTATCTTAAGAGTCCCTTTGAACATTCCTCAGTTTGAGGGGAAAAGATTCATGAGATTTACAGTTGTAAAAAGTTTAAATGAGTACAATTTTAGGCCATGATGCTGTAAACAATATGCACAATTAGTCCCACTGACCTATAAGTGAACTCAGTGGGAGTACTCACATGCATAAAGTTACTCATATGTATAAGTGTCTGTACAATCAGGGCATTAATGGACAGTAAAATCCACTTAGATATATACATTTATTTAATACATTAAAATATCAAATCAAAATGTTCTTTTTAAAGATATTTTAACTGGCTTATATTATAAAGGTGAGAAAAAAGTTAACACTGAATCCCAACAGTGCTTGTGTACTGGAAAATGCAGTACCACAAAGCTCAAATGTTTTCCTCCTCTCTAAGAGGCGATTCTGGACAATATCAAACTAACATCCCTCTGAAATTATGATTCTATGCAAAAAGCTGGTGTTCTGCAGATCCAGCAGCATTCTCAGGAATTCACTGGAAGTACATTTGTAAAAAGCACTTCACAGAGAATCTGTTTTCCATTATTATTGAGGGGTCTGTAAGAGGTTACATACACATGCAAACATGTGGCTTCATCATTGTTCCTCTGACCTTGCCACACATTTCAGCATTGTATTTTTAGATTACTCCTCACACAATTATATTGCTAAGCTTGCATTTAATTCCATATGTCCAGCTGCAACAAAAGCCAATCCTCTACATCTTAACTGTTCCAATTCTTTTGATGGGGAGGGGGGAGAAGAGGTAAGTGACATATCTTCTCCAAATACCTACTTTCTTTAGATACCAACCCTTCCCCCCCCCTCCCAATTTTGCATAATACACAAAGTAAGAATCCAATCTTCAACTGCAGAAGATTTTTGGATAACTGTAAAATCCTTTAATCTGGCCTGGGTACTCTTCTGTCCCAAATCCAAACAAGTTTAAAGATATTTTGTCAATCTCTGTCGCCAAAGACAAGTCACAACAGAGGTGAAATCATACTGTCTTTTGACATAACATCTCAATACTGGTAAGCAGAAGTCATCAGCAGGGTCTATAATAAAAACAACTTTAATCAGCCCATTATACCCCAGCAGGAATGTTGAAAAATCACCTATTTTTTGTTTTTGAACCTCACTTGATTCTCTCATTTCTAATCTTCCCTTTATGGAGCAAACAAGTTTCATCACACACTTAAAGAACCATCTCTCCATCAACCTCTTCATCAGCAACTGTTCAGTTTTCTCCAATTTTTACTCCAACTCATCCCTTAGATCAAGTAATCACACTGCCAGTCAAAACTTGTCTTCACTTGAATTATGCTTATCATAGGAGGAACTGTTCATGTTTCAGGCTTACTAAATCTTTCTGATCGTAACATCCCTCACCTCTGAGACATTGTTATATCCCAGGATCTTCTCGGCCACTTCCTTTTTTCTTTTTTTGAAGCGGTGTAGCAGACAGCTACAGACCTTATTGCACAGCTGAGTCCCAAAGATACCAGTACACTCAGCATGTCTCTGAAGCCTTCGATAAACACCAATTTTTTTTGCTCCAACTAATGTCATAGGTCATGTCTACTCTGACCATACCATATAGTCTACACTGACCATACAACTATACATACAAAATGATGGGGTCTAAATTAGCTGTTACTACTCAAGAAAGGGATCTTGGAGTGATTGTGGAAACATCCACTCAATGTGCAGCGGCAGTCAAAAAAGCAAACAGAAAGTTGGGAATCATTAAGGGATAGATAATAAGATAGAAAATATCATACTGCCTCTATATAAATCCATGGTATGCCCACATCTTGAATACTGCGTGCAGATGTGGTCGCCCCATCTCCAAAAAGATATACTGGAATTGGAAAAGGTTCAGAAAAGGGCCTCAAAAATTATTAGGGGTATGGAACGGCTTCCGCATGAGGAGAGATTAATAGGACTGGGACTTTTCAGCTTGGAAAAGAGATGACTAAGGGGAGATATGATTAAGGTCTATAAAATCATGACTGGTATGGAGAAAGTAAATAAGGAATTGTTATTTACTCCTTCCCATAATACAAGAACTAGAGGTCACCAAATGAAATTAATAGGCAGGTTAAAAAAAAAACAAACAAACAAGTATTTCTTCACACGATGCACAGTCAACCTGCGGAACTCTTTGCCAGAGGAAGGCCAAGACTATAACAGGGTTCAAAAAAGAACTATATAAGTTCATGGAGAATAGGTCCATCAATGGCTATTAGCCAGGATGGGAAGAGATGGTGTCCATAACCTCTGTTTGCCAGAAACTGGGAATGGGTGACAGGGAATGGATCACCTGATGATTATCTGTTCTGTTCATTCCCTCTGGGGCACCTGGCATTGGCCACTGTCGGAAGACAGGATACTGGGCTAGAAGGACCTTTGGTCTGACCCAGTATGGCCGTTCTTATGTTTTTATGACCCTCAGTCTGGACTATGGAAGTACAAATAGCAGTGCATATCAAAGTGCTGTGCACTAACTCCTCTGTAAGGACATGGTGGGTGTGAACTAAAAGCTCACTAGTTCACATTAATGTAATCCTCTTCAAACGTGATTACATTAATGCAAACTACGTACCTTTTAGTTCGCACCCACAGAAGTTACAGCACAGCACATTCATATGCACTGCTATTTGGATGCCCGCAGTCTGAACTGCAGGGTGGTATTTGCAAGTCCTTAGGATTGTAATTGCTATAATTCAACTGAAAACAAACAAACAAACAATGGAATTCAGAGATGGAAGAATAAGTTTTACAAGATTTCAACCTGCTTCAAAACAAAAAGATGGTAGGAAAAAAAATGTTGCTGCTCATGTCCTCCATTTTGAGAGAATACTTAATACAGATTACCACTAAATGTTACACTGAAATAGCTATTCCGCAACTTTAAAAAAGAAGTCCTAAAATGGTCCTATGCTAAGCAGATTAAAGTTGAGTCTGTATTTGAATGATAATACTCCAAGAAAAACCAGGATTCCGCAGGATGTGTTACTGATTTAGTAGATGGCATTGTTCCCTCTGCAGCATCACTCAACAGTCCTTCTGGGCCTTTGATAAAGGAGCAGTATGCAGCTCAAAGTGTAACCTTTAAGATGAGAAACAAAATCAAAGTTCATGCACAGTAATTAACGATCCCACAGACATTTTAAGAGAGAGGGTGTTCATCTGCCTTGGTAGCTGTGAGGAAGGAGGGCAAGGGTGTAACACAAATCAGACATCTGAGTTCATTCATGACACTGGTACAGACTCCTTAAATCAGCCCATGACAAATTACTTAATTTTACTTTGCCTTTTCTTTATCTGTAAAATGGGGGTGATATTATTCAGCTCCTTCACAAGGATCATGAAAGGCTAACTCCATGCATGTTCATATCACTATGAGATCCTTGAATGGAAGGCAGCATAAGTGAATAGCATTATTACACTATATCTTTCAATTCCCGTTTCACTAAGGACACAGTATTCTTCACTTAACGTCTTAAACTGCTCTAAAAGTGTGACATCTCAGTGTGAAGGGATACAATAAACAACTGGATCTGAAAAAATCCACTCACAGCAAGTAGTACCATGTGTACCATCAAGTTTGGTAGAATCGAAGCTTTCAATTTTTATGATTATAGGCTTATGGTTTCAAAGATAACATTAAAAACATGAACAGGTAGGCAAGTTCTTCCTAAGTCTCCAAAAAGAGGTCCTCAGAGCCTTCACTATTGCTCATAGCTTTGCCAACTGCAGGAGAGTGCAAACTGACTGCAGTCTTTACTGTTTTCATAGTTGCTATTAAGAACTTTGTAGACCTCAGCAAAAATGACAATTGTGTCAGTTTCATTCTAGTGCTACTTTGCTGGCACTGTTTGTGGCAGGCATTGGGGTTATTTATTATGTAGGATGACTAAAACAAAGGATGCTGAGGGGTAGAGCAATTAAAACACCCCTCACATCAGTCAAAAAACAGGGATGGGGGAAATAAATTGGGAGACTGTTAAGTAGTAAACAAATGGCTGCAGTCAAGGTGGCTTGGAGGTGGGATGGAAGAAGAGAGATAGTGCTCTCTTCCAGCAGTATATTGACTTTTAATTTGGAGCACGGGGAGGAGGGGGGAAGCTGATAAAAAAAGATGGAGCCCCTAGATCAGGGGTGGGCAAACTATGGCCCGCAGGCCACGTCCGGCACGTCAGGCCTTTTAATCTGGCCCTTGAGCTTCTGCTGCAGGGTCAGAGGCTTGTCCCGCTCCGGCGCTCCATACAGGGAGAGGGGTCGGGGGCTTGCCGCACAGCTTCCGGAAGCAGCGGCATGTTCCCCCTCCAGCTCCTACACGTAGGGGCAGCCAGGAGGCTCTCCGCATGCTGCATCCACCCCAAGCACCGCCCCCTGCAGCTGCTATTGGCTATGAACTGCGGCCAGTGGGAGCTGTAGGGGCGGCACCACGCCTCCATGTAGGAGCAATAGACGGGCATGCTGCTTCTGGGAGCTGCGGGGGTGGCGCCTGCAGGCAGGGCAGCGCACAGAGCCGCCTGGCCGCACCTCCACGTAGGAGCAGGAGTGGGGACATGCCGCTGCTTCTGGGAGCTGCTTGAGGTAAGCACCTCCCAGAGCCTGCACCCCTGAGCCCCTCCTACTGCACCCCAGACCCCTGCCCCAGCCCTGATCCGCCTCCTGCCCTCTGAACCCCTCGGTCCCAGCCTGGAGCACCCTCCTGCACCCCAAACCCCTTATCTCCAACCAGAGCCCTCACACACCCCTGCAACCCAACTCCATGCCTCAGCCCAGAGCCCCCACCTGCCCTCCGAACCCCTCAGTCCCAGTCCAGAACACTCTCCCTGCACCCCAAAATCCCCAGCTCCAAACCCAGCTGGAGCCTGCACCCCCTCCTGCACCCCAACCCCCAATTTCGTGAGCATTCGTGACCCACCGTACAATTTTTATACCCAGATGTAACCCTCAAGCCAAAAAGTTTGCCCACCCCTGCCCTAGATACAAGAACAGTAATGGGACAAGAATCCCCATTTTCTTTGCTTTTCTAAAAGTTGGGGGTGGAGTTACTTCATATTTGGAAGTTTCCCTTGGGGAGTAGGAGGAATACCACTTGTCATATGAAGTTCTGGCTAGTACATTTAGTCCTCTGACTATACACTACCTAGGCAAAAAAAAAAAAAAAGTTTATAAACCCTATGAGGAAGGAGGTGGGTGTGAGGGAAGATGAGAAAGACACTGGCAGGATAAATTAGAAAAGAAATCCAGTATTCTGAAAGTTAGATTTGGAAAGGAGATGTAAGGAAAGGCCAAAGATGTAGGAGAGAATTACGCAGGGAGAAATATCTGAGTTTTCTAAGATTAGGAAAAGTGCATGCAGCTTAGTTGATTTTAGTAACACTTTTTCCCTACCACAGGGTCGACCTCAAACAACTACACTGAGGTAAATGTTGTTAACCTGAGTCTACACTAAGGACTTGGTCATGTTAGCTAAACCTGACCTAACCTTACCTTACATCTTTTCCTAATCTAAAGAAACCAAAGGGGGTGCAAGGAGAGTGAAGACAATGTAAGAAAAGATACACCATCAACTGTTAAAAAAAGGAAAACAGAAAAAAACGAGGTGCCTGGTAGGGAAAGAAGGTATACAGACAAGCGATGCTGTAAGTTGTATTTTAAAAAATAAAAGTTGATTGCAACAAATGTTGCAATTAAATATAATACACAACTGGTTCATTCCTAACACCATAGGTATATGATAGCACATGCATTTTTAACCTTTCCTAGCGTCAGGTAAGTTTTTCAACCCCTACCTATTCATTTGTAAAGCACCCTGGGATCCTTCTGGATAAGAGGAATAACAGCATACAATTTCAAAGCAAAATTAATCAAATACACTTACATTCAATGTGCATTCCCCTTGACTATTTGCTTTGAAAATATTTAATAAATATTAAATAAAAAGATTTAATAATGGTCATTTTGAAACTACTGACAATATGGTGTAATTTCTGATATCTCAAGAATAATTTATTTCCCAGTGTTTGAGAATACATTGAAAACATATTTCCTCCCTGACTGTGTCCTCCTCCTTTTGGCAATCAATGATTTATTATTAAACTCGTTAGCTTTCATGGCACCTGAAGGTGCTCAGTGCCTCTGAAAACAAGGCCATTTATTCAGTTACCTATAGAATACTCATAGAATCACAGAACTGGAAGGGACCTCGAGAGGTCATCTAGTCCAGTCCCCTGCACTCAAGGCAGGACTAAGTATTATCTAGACCAGGGGTCTCAAACACACAGCCCGCGGGGTTATTTTCTGCAGCCCGCAAGCTCCTCGCGGCCCACCGCCCTCCTCCAGCATTTACCTAGAGCGGCTCCGGCCCGACGCGCACCAGGGCAGGGCAGGCCAATGGGAGCTGCTGGGGGCGGTGCCTGAAGCAACAGCCACACACACCCCTGCACCTCTCTTTCCCCAGGTTCCAGCCGCCTCCCGGAGTGGCACGGGGGCAGGGCAGGCAGGCAGCACCCTGCTGCACCCTGACCCCCTGCCCTGACCCCCCCGCCGCGCCCCTACCCCCCGCCCACTCCCCTCCCCCCCCCTGCACCCCGACCCCCTGCCCTGAGTCCCCTGCCACACCCCACACC
>NW_020664497.1:0-15216 GCF_002925995.2 Terrapene triunguis | reverse complement strand
AAAAAAAAAAAAAAAAAAAATCTTATTCTTTTTGGTACATTTTTTATTGGAACATTTTGCTTTATTGAACAATTTACATTTTACTGAACCAATATATACACAATTTAAAAATAAAGTACATTATCACTAAACTCACAACAAATGCGAACGCATAAAAGTAAAACTAACAAGAATCTTTTCCCAGTCTTATTTACTCACATACATTTCTGTTTTGTCTCCAGAAGAAGAGAACTTCATAAACAAGATTTTAAAAGTTTAACTGACATAATGGTAAGAATGCAGGTAACCAACAGAGCCTTACCTATAAGCAGTTTCTACCTGTGCACCTAGTCAAACCATTTGAGACGGTTTTTGCTAAATTTCCCTAGTACAGAGGAAGTCTGAGCATAACACACCCTTCTTTTAGTCTGTTGAGCCTAACCAGGCTGACTACACCCTAATTAACTAGCTACTAGCTGTCAGAACCTTGCTAAGCAGTCCCCCAAACCGACTAGGAATTAATCCTCAAATCCTTAGGGCACTGCCTGGTTCTGTGGGGATGCAACAAGGCTTTTGGGTCCCCATCCAAGGAGTATCAAAAGACCTGCACTTCCCATTAAAGAGAGAAAAGGGTATCTTTGAACAGGGTGGATAAAAATCAATGATTTTTTTAATTGGATATTTTTTTTAATCAAAAAGCATTTTATCAAAAAAATCTGAGGAAAAAACCTATCTAAAGATAGTTTTAATTAAGATACATAATAGCTCAAAGATATCTCATCATGGAATAGGGATTATAAATACTAATTCTATAATGTGAGACAGTATATTCATATAATGTTTAAGAAAAGTTTTGTAAATGAGTTCCAATAGTTCATGAATTAGTGATCCAATTTTATGGGATTCCAGGGGCTTCTGTATAGACTATTTAGGTTAATCTTTCTATCTACCCAATGGGACTCAGTGCTCAGTACAGAAGATACCATCAGAGAAGATACCAAACTGCTTAGCTTCGCAGTTCTCAAACTGTGGATTTGTGTCTCCAGAGATAACATGCTTGTTAACAGCAAAAATGTTTTTAAATAAATAAATAAATATATGGAGGTGAAAAATAAGAGACCTCAACCCTACTGTCCCTTTGCAAATTCGTGTACACAGAGTCAATCCCTTACCTCTCTCTAAAAGTTCAAAGTTTCAAAAAGTTCAATGAACAGAAGATTGTTGGTGGCGGAATAGATCTGGACAAGGAGAAGAAGTCTGGAGATAAACATGAGAAGGGAGGGATAGGCAGTAGAAACAAAAGTGAAACTGTTTGAGCAGCATATTCCAGAAGTCTTGAGGTCTTTCTGAGTGTAGCCTTCATAGATTTGAGATCTACCCTACCATTCACTCACTAGAAGGGAAAACCTATAATGGCAGCAGGCCATAAAAGAGACCCAGTTCGGGGATATTTTAATGAAGTTCCTCTACCTTTGGGTAAGACAGGCATGAGCGCAAAATGCAAACAGTGCAACAAAGAAATGCAAGGCCTGGTTGTCCGAATGAAACAACAACATCACGAGAAGTGTTCCTTCTCAGGAGGAAGCTGCGTTGAAGATGATGAAAGGAACATGTCTGAACATGCAAGATCTTCAGGTAACAACCAACAAGAATGCACTTTTATGTAGAAATCCATGATTAAATCGAGTCTTCCTGACTAGTGATTTAAATCATGATTTAAATCAAATCCACCCTGCCTTCAGTGAACTGAGATAAACAAAAAGCCATGAAAAAGGTACATCTTCAAGCCCCAACTAGAAATGAATGGTGTATGTATATCACTCTCCACTTCTCCCTTGTTTCAGTTAAATATTTTCACTTTTACTTCCATCTCTCTAACCCAGAAGTCCCTACTGCTTTAAGAAAGTTTTTCACATCTCCTTTTGGAACCTCTATTCTTTCCCATCAGCAGGCAGGATCACTAGGAAGCAATGAGAAGTGCTCTCTACCTCAAAGGTTTCTTGCCCCATAAGCACAGCAGCACAGGACAGTGCCTGCATCTCTGCATATTCTGAGTTCCCAGAAGAGTGAAAACAACAAAGACAGCGGTCAGTTTGCAAAGTCCTATTGGCAGCCATGTAAGTACGAAATGTGAGATTATCCCAAATTAAAGTCTTAGGAGTGTAACAGGGAAGAGAAAAGGGGCATGGGAAAATATAAAGTACTCACTCTAACAAATATTAACCCCTGAAGGCATCATGTTCCTCAGAGGTAGTTACAGTCTAATCCAAAACCCACTGAAATCAGTAAGTCTGTTCACTGTCTTCAATAGGTTTTGGATCAGACCCTTAAATAGCACAACTCACAGCCTCTGAAGAGAGCCTGAACTAGTTACTTTCCACAAGAAAAATTGTGGTTCATGATTCAGGACCACACAGGTTATGAGTGTAATATGAGAAATAAAATTCTCTCGGCTCTGACAGACATGAAATACGCATCAAGAGGAAAAAAAGCCAACACTGCCATGTGTTATTTAGGTTTGTACTTTGCTACATTTTATAGTGTCATTTGTTTTTCTACCACACTCTTGCTAAAATAATGCTTGCATTTTATCAGTCACAATATAATAGTTATCACATTTTCAAAAAGGTGATGAGCTGTGGGAGTAGATATATGAATAGGAGCTGGAACTACCTTTATCTTCTATACCAGTGCTTTCTAGTGAAGCTTTGGCAAGGATTATTAAATGTTTAAATGATATCTAGGGATTATTACACCTAAAACAATTATTTTGAGTTTGTATAGAGAAATTTTAAAATGGCCTCTACTTAATTTCCCATATTTACTGGTAAAGAGACATTAAGGTAGTTGCCTGAAGTTATTAGGCACACATTGCACTGCACAAATTGACAAGCTTCAGTACTGTAGAGGTGAAGAACAACATTAAGTTTGGTTTTTTTTCTTTCTACAGCAGAGCTTGAATCAGATGGTGGCATATTACAATTGCATTTAAAGGGTATTACTTCCCTCTCCACAACAGACTTTTTGCTAGGCTTACACAGGAAAGAGTATCAGAGGATGCAGTTGTGTAGTGTTGAAATGCATTCTATAAATTATGCCTTTCTAGGATATTTAATTGTTTTTAGTGGTTCTTATCTGAAAAAATGTTTCCCCTCAACGATATTCATGTAAGTATTTATTTTGTTATTTATCCATTTTGTTATTTTTTTAAAATCGCACAAATACCACTGAATACATGCACATTAAGACCAGCTACATATGTTTATAAAATTTCAAATCTTAAGAGATTGGAATTGTGTCCCCCACAATGTTTGGGCAGACCCTAGCACAATGGGGCTCTGATCAGGGCTGGTGCATCTAACACAGAGGTGAGCAAACTACAGTCCGCGGGCCACATCCGGCCCACAGGACCCTCCAGCCCAGTCCCTGAGCTCCTGTCCCGGGAGGCTAGCCCCCGGCCCCTCGCCCGCTGTTCCCTCTCCCCTGCAGCCTCAGCTCACCACGCCACTGGCGCAATGCTCTGGGTGGCGGGGCTGCGAGCTCCTGGGGCAGCGCAGCTGCACCCGGTGCTCTGTGCTGCATGGTGGCATGGCTGGCTCCAGCCGGGCGGCACGGCTGCCAGCCACTGGTGCTCTGGGCAGCGCAGCTGTAGTGCCGCCAGCCACCAGTGCTCCAGGCAGCACGGTAAGGGGGCAGGGGGGGGTTGGATAGCGGGCAGCGGAGTTCGGGGGGTGGTCAGGGGCCAGGGGTGTGGTTAGGGGTTGGGGCGGTCAGAGGGCAGGAAACAGGGGGGTTGAATGGGGACAAGGGTCCCGGGGGGGGGAGGCGGGCAGTCAGGAAGGAGAGGAGAGGTTGGATGGGGCTGCAGGGGGCAGTCAGGGGTGGGGGTTCTGGGGGTGGTCGGGGACAGGGAGAAGGGGTGGTTTAATGGGGTCAAGGCTCCCAGGGGGGCAGTCAGGAAGGAGAGGGGGATTGGATGGGTTGGCGGGAGGCAGTTAGGGACAGGGGGTCCAGGGGCAGTGGGTCCAGGGGCAGTCAGGGGACAGAGAGCAGGGGGGGTCGGATAGGGGGCGGGGTCCGGGCCATGCCTGGCTGTTTGGGGAGGCACAGCCTCCCCTAACCGGCCCTCCATACAATTTTGGAAACCCGATGCGGCCCTCAAGCCAAAAAGTTCGCCTGCCCCTGATCTAACAACTATAGTTAGGCTTGGAAAGATTACATTTTTATTGGTAAATGTCCATAAACGTTGATTTCAACACACACGCCGCCAAAAAAAATGTCCATCAATAATAATCAATGGAAGGATAGGCAAAGAAAGAAAAATGTTGCTTGAGAAATTATTAGAGTTTGATTTAAGGATATTTATTTTGTATATTTTGACATATGATGCTGAAAATTTGTATTAACTGTTATAGAGCTTTAACTTTTTGAATCTCAACATCTACTGTGATGAAATAATTACTGTTTGATCCTGCCATAATTTCCCATAACTGTGAAACATTAAATAGATACAAATAAAAAAGCTAAAAAATAAACATGAATATTATCAGTCAGAATTATAAAAAAAAAATAAAAATTGAATTCTGCCCAGCCCAACTATAGTAATGTAAATATCAATTAATAAGATCCCCGATCTTCTCACATTAACCACTATACAAATTCTCAACACTATGCCCCAGTCCAATGAGCCTCAATATACGCCAGTGTTTTGCATTTCAGTTTATCAAGCTGTATAGTTCAAGAGACAAGAGAGGGAGGAAGTAATCTCTTAGTACCTCAGTATCAACAAGGAGGGAGCCTCTAACAAAAGTCAGGAGAAAAGGAGTCTAAGGATCACCGTTGGTTTTCCAGTTTTAAATCAGTCTCTCTCTTTTTTCATCACCAGAGGTCCAGCCCTATTATTAGAGTTAATCTTTCAAACTGTGTGGCCCCAATAAGGAAGAAAGATAAACCCAGTAAGATGTTGGAAAGCTTGTTTGCATGAGATATCCACATTCTGTCAGGCTGGAAACCAGCTCCTCAGTTTTGTTCCTCCTCTATGGCAGGCCAACTATTTTTTTGTTTAACTTAAGGCTGACGAAGAGCAAGCATAAAATATTGACTATTATTGCTGTACTGGGTCCTTAATAGGAATATATCTTATATTTATCCATTTACTAAAAAATGGTGTACTGGTCCTAGACAGAATTGCCATGAAACCCCACCGCTATTGTTTTAAATTCCTGAATATGGTCTATTTTCCCCCCCATTGGAAATTAACTGACTCAGTTTAGTTTTTCAATTCATTTCCTTATCCTCACCAAGAATTATGTATCTCTCACTCCAATATTATTTTTCATTTTTTAAATATGTCTAATATATATCAGATTCAGTACGTCTCAATTTTTATGTTATTTTTGTTTTAATTAAATATCTTTTCCAGAAATGGTATGATTTACATGTTCAAACTCAAATTATTTTAATCACTTGTGGGAATATTAACAGCTGTGAAGACTTTACCTTAGCTTCTAAGCAAAAGATCATGAAACAAAAAATGACAAAATAGTTTCTTTCATTTCCGAAGCACAACGACGACATTGTACAGGAAACACCGAAACCTGATGTCACCAGCGAGGAGTGCAGACGTTAGTTAGTAAGGTAACTGAAGAAGAAACAAAGCATCAAGATTTTATGGGGATAATCGGCGTAAAAACAAAACCAAAAAACCTCCAAGTTATCAGCCCATAGAAGATTTGCATCTAAAGGGGCAATTACTCTGCCTTACAACGCTCTGCAAATTAAACCAGTCTATTTGCCGTACACAGTATCCTGCTTTTTAGGAATAACAATGGAGGAAGTGAGGCTCTGAGCATACTCTCAATCTCCAAATATTCTACTATGGAGTGGGCTATCCATCTGCGCCACTAAAAAAAAATTTCAAGAGATTTGGCTTGACATTACTGAGTTCTTCCTCACTATTGCTTATTTTCAGAGGTCAGATAAAGAAAGAAATGCCCACTGGCTTGAAGACTGAGTTCCTCCTTATCAAAAAAGCACCTCATGGGATTGGGAGATGGTGGGGCGCATTCCCAGAAAGCAACAGTAAGGAGAACTCCCTATTTGCAACTTCACACAAGAATGCCTGGAAGATTTACATATTTAAAAAAACCCTGCCCTATCAGTCCCTTTCAGTGAGTCATACCATAAAGGTACTGTATACAGCCCTACAGCTGGACTGACTCATAGCTGGTTATCTGCTTTTGGGAAAACAGACTGTTTCGTCCATCAAAGATGCCAGCCATGAAGAGAAGTGGGGTTGAAGATGGATTTTTTTCAAGGAGGTTGGTGAAGTAGGGTATGTTTCTCTTGACAGAAATAGGATTGGCACATGCAGTGTATGCACAAACCCTTGGATTCTGCCTTCTCCCCCTTTCGTGCAGGAGAACTGCACCACTGCTCTTGCTGTGGAGCCAACATCTCTGGCCTTCTGCAGCTTAAAAAGCCATGGAAATTTTCAGCTATCAAGCTAAGAGATCAAAAGGGTAAAACTGAAGTTTACTAATCTACTACAGGGTAACACTTTTTTTAACCCCCCCCCCTTAAAAAAAAAAGTGTGAATGTAGTCTACACGTAGTTTCTCAATATTTTATTTTTTAAAATACAAGTTAATATGCATGCTTAACAAATCCTTCACTGAACATATTTTAACACTACACACCTGCACAGCCTTTACCTTGCTTCACAAAAAAATATTAGAAATATAACTGCAAAGGGTTTTTTATATTAAATCTAAACCCAAAATAATATTCTTCATACCATGCTACAGAGAACTCATCTTAAAAACTCCAGTAGGCAGGCTCTAGTCTCCTGCTCTCATTCAAAAGCCTCTTCACATCCACTCTCAAACACTTTTAAGCAGTAGCAACATTCATCTATGGTGGACATTTTACTGGGGTAATTAAAAAACAAAACAAAAAAACAAATACACACCTCTTCTCATCTGCCATGGCCAAGAACAAAATCTCAACACAACTGAGGCCTTGGCTACACTGGTGGTGTACAGCGCTGCAACTTGCTGCGCTCAGGGGTGTGAAAAAACACCCCCCTGAGTGCAGCGAGTACAGTGCTGTAAAGCGCCAGTGTAATCAGTGCCTGCAGCGCTGCACGCTCGCTCGCAGCGCTGCAAGCTATTCCCCTCGGAGAGGTGGAGTACATACAGCGCTGCGCTGACGGCGTGACTACACTCGTGCTTCACAGCGCTGCTTCCCGAGTGTAGCCAAGGCCTCAGAACAAATTTGACCGAACTTTTGCAGTAACTACCCAAAAAAACCCTATGAAAACTAACAGTCACAAAGCCTAAACCTAACAGAAAATTGTATAAGAACAGTTGGTTCCATATCCATACCAACTGGAGGAAAAAGAAGAACCAAGAGAATACATTAGAGTACATACATTTTTATACTCTTGATTCCAGATTATACTGGAACCAAGCAACAAGCACATGTGTCCCCCTTAAAGGTTTTACTGCAGTCAGTATTTTTGTGGATCATGTAGCTATATCTGCAGAGACAATGTCAAGAAGATTCGAATTTGGTTTTATATAGGGGCTTTTATTGCAAAATCATTTGAAATACCTTGTAGTTAGAGTTTAAAATACTCATATTTTATCAGTGAAAATCAATCTAAAAATTAAAAAAATATTTTTGGGTGTCACAATTTAGAAACAGTAAGGGAGGTAAGTTTTCCTTATGAAAGTCATAAGACTCTAGCTTTACCAAATACATTAATCTTCTATGTTAAATAAATGTCAAATAGCACCTACCAAGATCTACACCCACAGGTGCAGGTTCTTGCTTTTAGTGAAGTACTTCACAGTTGCTAAACAAAAACTCAACCCCTATCGGTAGATCTTAAATATTTGTAATATAAAATATGCATCTGTTAAACAACTATGTCAAAAATGTTACCCTGATTTAAAAAAGGTGAACAGATTTCCACCAAGTTTTAATCACAGAGTTAGAAGTGCATACTTTGATATTAACTCTATTAATAAATCTCTGGACATGCAGAACTGTTGTGCAGTGCTATATCCAATGACAGTCCTTATCTTGTAAGTTTTTTTCCTTGGGTGATCACTGAAAAGTTATCATCACTTTAAATATGTATTCTCAAAACAGATTTTTCACCTTCTGCAAAAAATTAATATAAAACGTGATCAACCTCTCGCAGAATAGGTGACACTGTTGGATTTAGATTCTGCAATATTGTTTCTTGGTACAGAATCTAGTCTAAACATTTAAAGGATTCTGAAGTGTTATTGTTTAGCCAAACCGTTTCTTCTAGATTTTGTAGTCACACAGATATGCAACCTAAAACCTAACAGACCATTTACCTGAAGTACAGAAACTATCAAATACTTTAATGTTTAACTGTTGAATTATTACAGGTTTAATAGAAACGATGCAACATAATTTTGTTTAAAAACACCTCACACAGGAAGAAATGAAAGGTCCTTCATGAAAGCCCTTACTAACCTAAGTAGTGCCAGTGAGACTAGTCCTGCACCGGTATAGATTGTATACCGCCCAGCCTGAAATTACATGACCAAAATGGGGGGTGGGGAGGGAGAAGCCACTGTAGCAGACAAACACGTAAAGCTCTAATCTTGCAAGTGGCCTCGCACTGGGTGACCGCTCTGCCCATACGGAGACCCACTGACTTCCATGGGCCCTCTGCGTCACTGCAAGGGCCCACCCACAATGCGCACACTTGCGGGACTGGGGCCTGCTTTGCCGAGCGGCGCCAGCACCCCGGGAGCAGAGGAGCGTTGGAAATAACGTTACTGTCGCGAGTCACGTTAGCCCGCTCAGGCAGCCCCGGCGCAGGGTGAAAGCAGCGAGAACGAGCGCTGCCGGGGGGCTGTTCCCGCAGGAGAAGGGGGCACGACGTGCAGGGTGATTGCGGCACCCAGGGCTCCGGCGGCAAAAGTGGCTACGGGCGTGAAGCGCGACTAGGGCCCAGCCCCGCAGCGCACCCCCGTAGGACGGGGGCCTCGGCGATAGCTAGCGACCAGCTTGCACGTCCCTCCGCCGGCCCGGGGCAGCACAACGTGCCCCCCATCAATGCATCCCGGGGGGACATTTCCCCGACAGCCAGAGGCTGCGGGAGAAGCCGGCCCCGCGAAGGCGCGCTGGGCCTCTCGCCCCCCCGGGACTCCCGACACTCACCCGTCGCAGGGGTCCGTCATTCTCTTCGTTGGGGGTCGCTCCCCGTGTCACCCTGCGAGCGGCTCCTGGCCTCACACGGCCCGGCTAGACGGTGGGGGTGGAGGCGGGGGCGCGAGGAGAGGGGACACGGCGCAGGCTCCGCCGCCACCGCTCACAATCCCGACGCCCGGCCAGAGCCCTCTGAGTGCGGGAGGGGGGAGCAGGACTCCAATCACTGCAGCCAGCGACACCAACCAGCACCACGAAGGGGAGGAGGAGGCGAAGCGCGCAACCGCCGCGGCCAGACTAGCTCACGCGGGGCTAGCGCCCCTGGGACACCACCGCCCTCACGCGCCGCCAACCTCCAACTGCTACCAGTGCCTCCCGAGGGGAGCCGAGCGCTGCTCGGCGGAGATTCCCGAAGGCTTCCCGCCCGCCCCCTGACACGCGAGCGCTCGGAGGAGCTCGCCAGTGCCCCCTCCCCCCGACCCGAGCTTTCGGAGGTCACCAACCGCCGCCCCGACGGTGCGAAGACCAGCAAACACCCCCGCCCGGAGATCCCCAAACCCGAGCGCTGGGAGACCGCCAAACCCTCCCCCGCAACCCGAGCGCTCGAGATTACCAACCCCCCCCAACCTGAGCTCTGGGAATCACCAACTCCAAACGCTTGGAGGAGCTCAACTCACTGTGCCCCGAAGTCCAGTGTTTGGAGATCGCCAAGATTGCCGAAGGGTTACCCCAGGGAGTTCCTTGAGATGAACTGACCGGAGCCTGGGCTTTCTGCTCCCTCAGCCAGCAGCACAAACTACCCCTGCTCCCTCATAAATCCCCTCCGTGGTACTTCCTCTGTGTTGCCCACCCATACTCTGCCACCACCACCCACTCACTTACTCCCATGGTTACTAGCAGGGCCTGTTGGTATTGCTGGGTGCTCCAGCCCCCAGCAAAGATATGCACTGTTTTAAATAAATCACTTCAACTCTCCACAACTGCCCAAACCAGCACCCATTAGGATTATCTCTTGTGGTGCCTCCAAAGAAGAGAGGCAGATGGCCTTCCAGATCAGTACAGGAGGGTGTTCCAGCAAGGGGAAGTGGCCAAATGGCTGTGTGAGGCTAACATCCTTAGCAGAGCAGAAGTAGTGACATGTTGGGAGGTGAGAGCAGCATTAGAAAGAATTATCAGTGGCTTTGAAGGAGGAAAATAAGCTTGGACCTGATGCAGCGAAAAACAGAGTCAATCCAAGATTTCAAAGAGCTCTGAAGGTTATGTTAGCAGCTGTGCTTTGGATGGATTCAAAGGGAGCAACATGCATGTTAGAGTGGCCAAGAGGAGGTGGTTATAATAGCAAGATGGGAGTCTGGACAAGAGTTTTAGCTATGGGAGAAGGAAAGTTTGAATTCTGGAAAGGTTACAAGAGAAATGGCAGGATATTGTTGTAACCTTTATGTACAGGATGAAGGAGAACAACTTTTATCGTTTAGAAAAGGTTCAGAGAAGGGCAACTAAAATGATTAGGGGTTTGGAAAGGGTCCCATATGAGGAGAGATTAAAGAGGCTAGGACTTTTCAGCTTGGAAAAGAGGAGACTAAGGGGGGATATGATAGAGGTATATAAAATCATGAGTGATGTGGAGAAAGTGAATAAGGAAAATTTATTTACTTGTTCCCATAATATAAGGACTAGGGGCCACCAAATGAAATTAATTGGCAGCAGGTTTAAAACAAATAAAAGGAAGTTCTTCACACAGCACACAGTCAACTTGTGGAACTCCTTGCCTGAGGAGGTTGTGAAGGCTAGGATTATAACAGGGTTTAAAAGAGAATTGGATAAATTCATGGAGGTTAAGTCCATTAATGGCTATTAGCCAGGATGGGTAAGGAATGGTGTCCCTAGCCTCTGTTTGTCAGAGAGTGGTGATGGACGGCAGGAGAGAGATCACTTGATCATTACCTGTTAGGTTCACTCCCTCTGGGGCACCTGGCATTGGCCACTGTCAGTAGACAGGATACTGGGCTGGATGGACCTTTGGTCTGACCCAGTACGGCCATTCTTATGTTCTTATGTTGCCCAGATAATTCTCCAAATAACTAAGCCAGCTAAGACTCTGACCCTTACCCCTTTCACCTCCCTAGTGAGATGCATTGCTTACTGGTGAATTTGCTAAAGGCCATGCTTTGCATTGAATTTCTCAGCTCCTCATTATTAGCATGGTGCTGTCTGTCTTCAATTAGTGCTTCCCAATCACTGGTACAGCCACTCAGAAGGAGTCTTGGTGGTGTTGCACTGTGTGACGTGTAGAGGGGCACACTGCCCACCTGGACTCTAAGCATTCTATGCCACACAGCCCAGAACTACACCAGTTCCACTGTGGGCAGGGCCTTGTGCACTTGCAGAGAAGGGACAGGATTTGCACCTTAATGTTGCAGAAGAAAAGTGATTAGAAGTATTCAGTTTCTGTTTATGTCAAGAGCTTTATATGCATAGCCTACTGCAAAGGAAAACTAAAATTGCTCAGACCTACCCAGTTTCCCTTTGCAACTGAACGGAGCACTGCTTAGGACACAGCATTTGCTGCTGGCAGGATGGATGCCTACCCAGACAAACTCTTTCTAGTGAGCAGCTGATTGGAAAGTGTGGTGAAGACACTTATGGGTGGCAGATGGCCTCACACAAACGCTTTGTAGTAAACACTAGCATGCATGGTGTGGCGTCCACTTCACAGTCTAGCTCTATTCCATTTGTTGGTATTAGATAGAATTTATATACCTTCTGCACTTCAGCTTCTAACTACTACCTCTGGATCTGAGATAATAGCTCAGGCTTTACAGCGCAGTTCATGTATATTTTAGACCCTGATTGAATCAGAACTGTGGGGTGAGTACTTGTATCATGTTAACCTATTCTAGAAAACAAAGAGGAAGGTATCATTTCAAACCTAATGCCTTTGCAGCTTTTTTTTTTTTTTTACATGAACACAATTAAATGCACACTTTTAAAAATGTGTCTAGGTGACTAAATACTGTGGTGATAAGCACAGTAGAAATGCAAACCTTTTCTTAAATTTTCAGAAACATCCTGCCTTTTGTCCCTGTGCCAGAAAAATGTGTCAGCACCCAAAATGAGAACAGCTTACAGCACAGACAAAAATCACAGCTTCTACACTGGGCAGTATAGAACCCAGAGAAACCGAGGTACCCTTTTTCTTTGAAATTATTGACATGTATGCAGTTCTTCCACTCTGCCTATCTGCTCATAACAACAAAACAGACAGTAGAGAAGAATGGGACAGGCATGTGTTCTCACAACCCAAAGCACAACTGCTAGAGCTAACTTTAAGGCAGTGGGCTTAACAATATCTCTGTAAAGTAATAAGCTGTGAGGTAATGTGATACTGAGCCTTTCATGCATAGGTTGATTCAAATCCAATATAGGTTCCTAATGACCAAAAGCTGCTAACACTGAACATCTGTTTGATGCTATATGTGAAATGTACAACTGGTTTTCATCCAGTTCTTGTTGGGCAGATTTATACATCACAAAAACTGCAATTGCAATGGGTATCTTTTAGGGTGCTCATTGGAATAGTCTTGCACTGAATATGCCTGAAGTGTTCCCTCCCAGTCAGGACTGAAGCACGTGTTGTGTTGTGGATTAAGTTTGTGTTGCCATTGCCCACATTGTATCTATTCTCTGGATAAATAGAGGGCTCAGGTAATGTGGCATCTTTCATAAATACTAAATTTAATAATAAAATGTAACACACTATAAGAAAATAGCATTAGAATAATGTCAGGGTTGCATGAGATGGAGGTAAATCTGTGTCTAAATGAGTGTCAGACACCTTTGCACAGCAAGTTACTCAAATGGCTGGGTTTGTGATGGCCATGAGTAAAAAAAATCAGATGGAAAGCAAAGGATTGGAAAGAGCCAATAACCATGACTCTGATTTCAAACTGGAAAGAGTTTGTCTGATTTACTGATTCTGGTGTAAATCAGAAATAATGCCAGCAAAGTTAATGGAGGTACAATTGTGTAAAACCCACATAAGTGATGTGAGAATATGGCCCATTATTTATAGGTCCAAAGTAATATGTTTAAAAAGAGGATTTGCATGTAGACAAGAGTTAATAGCAATTCAAAAGGAGCAGGATGTAATAAATATAAGGTGAGAAATATCAGAGCTGTCACTTGCAAATGTTTTCATTATATACTCCATAAAAGACCCAATCTTGCAATTCTTACCAAGCTAAACTTGGGAGATTGTCTTGGAGGCTTTGCCTGAGTGAGGAGTGAAGAATCGGGCCTGAAATGGGATATTTTTGCACATTTCTGTTTGGGGCAGAGTGTTAGTATGTGATAAGTCTGGCTGAGGATGATCTATCTATTTAAACCAGGCACTTGGTAGTGAGCACCATGAGTAGTATCTGGTCAATGAGGCATATATGCATGCAGCCCACCAGTTATCAATAGCATAAACTCACCTGGCCAGTGACTCAAGACTGGAGGAGTGCACAAAAACTGGGAACCCCCACTCTTTAATAAAATGGGTATTTATTTTGATAACAGAATCTCAGAAACACTGAGACAGGCTCCGAGAGCAGGAACATATGGGCACCCTACACTTGGCCGTGAGGGGTGTGGGGATCCCAGGTGAAATACAGTAGGACCAGCTCAAGGTGGACAGTCAGGTTGCAGAGATTAAGGAAGCTGTGTAGAAAATGTTCTGGTTTTTCGATAAATGTATAGACTAGATACACTTCCAGGTGTTTTCTCTGTCATTTCCTCTCCAGGAATTTTTTGTTAGTTCTTGGAATCACTTTGGGCCCTGAAAATCTTAAATATGAAAAAATCTTCAAGAAAAAGAAATATATATTGAGAGATAAGGTCAACTGTATGAGCAGAGTATATTTGTATATCCTTCTTCCCTTCATACTTCCAAAATATGCAGTGTGGTACATGCTCCAGGCACTCTGAAACTGGCTCAGGGTGATCTGTTCCCAACAAGCATGGTGAGAAACAGGTGACTTATCTAGCATAGAAAGGTTTAAGAATATGAAGGCTTAGTAGCCTGAAGAGATGTAAACTTTAAGGAGGCAATTTTGTTGCATGCTTGTTGAAGTGAAACATCAGAATGCTGTACAGATGAAGCACAGAATTTTTAACTGATCAAGCCCTTCCATTTTATTTGATCTTTATGATTGCAAACATATATTATTACCAAAATAAATACCCCATGTTCCACCTTAATATTACCCCACACTCAGGTGTTTTTCTACTTAAAAATGACATTAAATTGGCCCTGTCTAGTAACTTGTCTTTTTCTGAATTATTTTATTTGGAAGTACAACATCTCAATTTTAAATTCATTGCATCTGTTCACTACTTAGAACTACCAATGATTAGAATAAATATTATTATGAGAACAGTATAATTACATCAAGAAACTGGGCTGAAAGTCACGAGTAAAGGTGCTTTTCAAAGGTTACTACTCTTGAAGCATGGCTAATAAAAAAGCAAGCATATTCATATGGTAAGAGAGCTCTGAAACATCACTAGCCAAGCTTCATTCCAGACAAGTCTGCAGTGGAACTAAAAGTGCAACACAGGTGGAGTAGGGGCAGGTCTTCACTACAGGGGGGGTGTGTCAATTTAAGATACGCAAATTCAGCTACGCGAATAGCGTAGCTGAATTCGACGTATCAGAGCCGACTTACCCCGCTGTGAGGATGGCGGCAAAATCGACCTCCGCGGCTCCCCGTCGACGGCGCTTACTCCCACCTCCGCTGGTGGAGTAAGAGTGTCGATTCGGGGATCGATTGTCGCGTCCCGACGAGACGCGATAATTCGATCCCCGAGAGATCGATTTCTACCCGCCGATTCAGGCGGGTAGTGTAGACCTAGCCTAGGTTAGGAAGAAACATGTCATGAGTCATAACAGCCTGGTGTGCTTAGCATAGGGAGAATGAAAGGGAAAGATACCCTTGCATTGCTTAGTTAGCAGGTTTTCATAGATTCATAGATTCTAGGACTGGAAGGGACCTCGAGAGGT
>NW_020664496.1:0-1514 GCF_002925995.2 Terrapene triunguis | reverse complement strand
TAACCTTGTCACTTTCTTTGTACAACAATACACTGCTAGAACATTCATTCATTATGTATGTTGAGCCTACAGGGAATGACAGTGCCAGCTTGAATGTGACTCCTGTTTGGTTCTGGACTCTAACTGTGGGAAGAAAGTAATTAACACATGTTTAACAAGAAATAGCATGAGAAAGCAACACTATGGAAAGCTTATACTCCTTGCATTATACATTTTTTCTATTCTGTCAGACTTTGTACTTTCCCCACTTTTTGCATATTTAACATAATGTCTGACCCGTCTGGGTTTGTACTCAGCTTTCTTCTTGCAAATATAAACTGTACATCACTGTACTGATTACTGTTGTATGCACTGAGATTCTATGAAAATTTATACAGTGTAAAGGGAGTGAATTCTCTCTTGTCAGAATTTGCCATCTTTCAGTTTCTTCAAATGTTTCTTAATTCAGTCTCACATCAGAACAACAAGAGGACAGTCAGTATAATGAAAAGTATGAGATTCAAAACTAATTAAATGAAGTGTTTTCCCCCACACTGTCTGTGGCACTCATTGCTACAGGATACCACTGAGGCCAGGAGCTTAGCTGGATCCAGAAAAGTAGTCAACTTTTATATAGATAAGACTATTCCCCCTGTTCCCTCCTCCTTCTTAGCAGGCCCAAATATGCCTGCAATGCACTCCCACAGTCCCACCCCTTACAGCTTAGGGTCATGTTCCATTTTGGGCCTGGGGTCTTTATCCCATCCCTTTTGTACCCCATGGGAGGGGTAAGGAGTGAGGTTGTGCTCTTGTCAGTATTTCTTTGGTCTTTTAGTGTTTTATACCTCCCCGACCCCCACACCTTTGCCCCTCCCAACTGGTTGCTTGATTTTGCCTTGAGATAATGGTTGAGGCAATCTTAAAGTGTGCTCTGAGTAACACTTTAACTGCTCTATTCTGTTCCCATTGTACTAACAAATCCAGCTGACTAGGCAGAAGCAACATCACAGTGTCTTTGTCCCTTGTTTACACAGATTAGTATAAGAGTATCAAAAAGTCAACCCCAAAATTCTATTCCAGGCTAACAAACAGAGCTATATATTAACACTGATTCCTGGGTATTGGGAGTTAGGAGGATAATTTTTCTGGAAGCAAGTCATCCCTCAGACACCTTAACCTGGACTGAGCTGACCTTTTGAGGTGAGGTAAACGGAGTGGGTTTGGGACTCAGCCTCATCTGTGGCACTGTAGTTTGCCTCACCAGCTGAAGGCAATGAGTACAGAAGTCATGTGTTGGAGACCATGTGACTAAGAACCAGGCTTACTGGGAGATATAAGGGCAGCCTGGGTTTAGTCAAGAGCGAGACTTCAGGGAAAGCAGATGTGGGTCCAACTGCAGCTGCCCTGCACCCCAACCCTCTGCCCCAGCCCTGAGCCCCCTCCTGCACCCCAAACTCCTCATCCCCAGCCCCACCCCAGAGATCACAGCCCCAGCCAGAGTCATCACCTCCATTTTGTGTCACCCATCACCTCCA
>NW_020664495.1:0-2935 GCF_002925995.2 Terrapene triunguis | reverse complement strand
ATTATGTATGTTGAGCCTACATGCAGGCCACATGCAGCTCTTTTACAGTAAAGTGCGGCTCATGTAGGCCCCCCCTAGGGTGATAGATGTCCCGATTTTATAGGGACAGTCCCGATTTTTTGATCTTTTTCTTATATAGGCTCCTATTACCCCCCACCCGCGTCCTGATTTTTCACACTTGCTGTCTGGTCACCCTAGCCCCCACTCCCATTCTCCACCTACCATACCCCACCTGCAACTCCCAGGTGATAACAGGGAGGGGCCGCTGCTTTAGCTCTGCAGGGAGAGAAAGCAGCAAAAGCAGCACTCTCCCTGCAGCTCCCAGCTGTTCGCTGCTGCCTCTCCCATGGCTGAAGCTTCCAGCTTGCTGGCTCCATCAGCTGCCATGCAGGGAGGAGCCCTGGTGACATCATGTGACTGCGTGGGGCCAGCAAACCCTGGCAAAAATTTGGGTGGGCATATGACCCCCCGGTGCCCCTCCCATGCATTGACTCTGACTTCTGCCCAGCAGGGAGGGAGGTCTCGGGGCTGCAGTCCCCAGGGGTGTGCTTGCTGGGGCTCAGCACTTCAACAGGAGCAGGCCTGAAGCCCTGGCAGGCGCCTCCTCCGAGGCAGAAGCCCTGAGACCTCGCATCCCACAGGGCTGAAGCTCCAAGGCCCGGCTGGTGAACCCTGGCTCTCGAACTTCTGAAGATTGTGTCATGTGGCTCAGAGGGTCAGTACGTTTGGCCACAACTGCTGCAGGGACTGACAATCTGCTAGTTTGAATGTGACTCTTGTTTGGCTCTTGACTCTAAATGGGGGACTAAAGTAATTAACACGTTTCACAAGAAATAGCATGTGGAAGCAACTGTGGAAATCTTATACTCCTTGCATAATACATTGTTTCTATGCTGTCAGACTTTGTACTTTTCCATTCTTTGCATGTTTAACATAACGTCTGACTGGCCTGGTTTGTACTCAGCTTTCTTCTTGCAAATATAAACTGTACATATAGACAGTCAGTATAACGAAAGGTATCAAATTCAAAACTAATCACCTAAAGTACTTTTCCCCACACTGCCTGAGTTTTGGAAGAAATAAAAACTCTTATTCCAGCTGAGTATCAACTGACCTCTGAGTATTGGAAGTTAGGAGGATAACTTTTCTGAAAGGATGTCATCCCTCAAATATCTTGGCCTGGGCTGAGCTAACCCTTTTGGGTGGGGTGGGGTGGGTCAGGGTGAGGTGTGGACTCAGCCTCATCTGTGGCACTTTAGTCTGCCTCCCCAGATGAAGGCAATGAGTACAGAAGTCATGTGTTGGGGATCATGTGACTAAGAACCAGGCCTGCTGGGAGATATAAGGGCAGACTGGGTTTAGTCAAGAGAGAGACTGCAGAGAAACTAGCTGTGGTCCTAAGTGTTTCATTAATGAGTAAGACCTAGCCAGGAAAGGGCTAATAAGGAGGCGGTCTAGGTTGGTTGCATATGAAGAGGTCCCAAGAAGAAAAGTCAGGGTAGTTTGGGTTATGAGGCAATCAGTCCAATTGTGTAGGGTCCAATGGCTGGACTGATAGTAGAAGGTGGGTGCAAATTGTCCCTCCCCTCTTACTACTTGTTGAGATGGTGTAATCTTCCTTATTATAAAAGGAAGACGGGATTGTTAAGAGCCGAAGTGGGAAAGCTGAGTTAATGAAAGGGCTGAAGGACAAATATGGCAGGTCCTGGGAAGAAGGGCTATGCCCAGAATGAGTCTGTGATAGAAAAATGGTCTTGTTTCCTTTAGAATTTAATTTAACTCCAGAAGTGCCGTGAGCTCTGTGTCTTAGCTGGAGGGCTAAGTCGCCTCAGTGATGATTGTGCCTAAGAATCCCACATCAGCCTACAAGCGTGTCGATATCTGTTAAGAGGGGAAACTGGGGCAGTAGAGTGGCACTGGTCTGGGTAAGTCTCTGATATATGCTTACTGCAGGTTTTCTTAGATCTTCCTCTGAAGTACAAAAACCCTTAATTCTGGCATTTCCTAGCTTTTGAGTACTTGATTTGCAATCCTGCCATTTTTTAATGTAGCTTTTTGTATGTAATTTCAGTATAACATGCAGTCTTCTTGAAAGCAGGGTATTATACTACATACCACTCCATCAGGATTGTAATTAAAGCTCTGATAATGCCTGTGAAGAGCTCCTTGAAGGACTGGAGCCTAATTAAGTACCTTATCTCAGGTCCCTATTAGGCTGATATATGAGTACTACAAAAGCAGCTGACATACAACACTATAAAAGCACATTTCAATGAACTTTGCAAAAAGCGTAGGCCAGGCGTTCCTAAACTCTTTCACAGTGTAGGCCACTTTTTAATTCACAGGTTGTTTTGTGGACCCCTCTCATTCAGAATCATATGCCCCATTCTCTTTCTCATTTGTGATCATGTAACACTCCTGTGGCTACTGTAGCAGTTGCTTACAATGGAAAAACATTTCATTTACTCTGAACTGTCTTAAGGTGATTAAGCAGCTGGAAATAAAGCTAAATAGCGCTGACTCTTCTACCAGCAAACTTTCCATGGACCATGGTTTGGGAGACTCTGCAATAGAGCAGGGTCCTCAGTAAGGTATCTAGGTGTTGCTGGGAAGAGTCCTCGTAAGATTCCAGGTGCTGCTCTGAGGACAGCATGTTGTATGCTGGGATAGAAAACTTCAGTATAATTATCTCTATACAACTATGGGCTTCATGTGTTTGATACACATACACAGTGAATCATAAATTTTAGATGGACTTTCCTGATTGCTAATTTTATGATTTGAAAGGTATATATTGTATAGTGCTCAGAGCCCCAAGTCAAGTTTTTTGTCTGCACTCCTCCTGCACCCCAAAGCCCTCATCCCCAGCCCCATCCCAGAGATCACACCCCCAGCCAGAGTCATCACCTCCATTTTGTGTCACCCATCACCTCCA
>NW_020664494.1:0-4021 GCF_002925995.2 Terrapene triunguis | reverse complement strand
AGATTGAGATCATAGTACAGTAACTCCTCACTTAAAGTTGTCCCAGTCAACGTTGTTTCATTGTTACGTTGCTGATCAATTAGGGAACATGCTCGTTTAAAGTTGTGCAATGCTCCCTTATAACATTGTTTGGCAGCCGCCTGCTTTATCCACTGCTTGCAGGAAGAGCAGCCCGTTGCAGCTGGCTGGTGGGGGCTTAGAACCAGGGTGGACTGGCAGTCCCCCATCAGCCCCCCCATCAGCTCCTCGCTCCCCTAAGTTCTCTGTGCGGCAGCCACCCAGCAGGCTATCAATTGCCAGCAGTTCAGCTGTCCCTCTCCCCATTGCCATGTGCTGCTCCTGCCCTCTGCCTTAGAGCTGCTCCCGGGAGCCTCCTGCTTGCTGTGCAGGGGGGGAAGACGGGGACTAATGTCAGGGTGTCCCCCTCTCCCCGATCCTGGCCCCCGCTTACCCCTTCTCCATATGGAGCAGGGTGGGGACACAACAGGGCTCAGAACGGAGAGAGCTGACCGCAGCTGCTGTCTCAACTTCCTGATCTTTTTAAAGGCAATGTACTTAGAGTGGGCTCAGCGTACTTAAAGGGGCAATGCACATCTTCCTCTCTCACACGGGGTGTGTGTCTCTGTCTGCCATGCTGTCTCCCCTCCCTCAATTCGTGCTGCCTTGTAGAGTGTGAGGCTACATTAACAACCATGTGTTAACCCTTGAGGGCTCAGCCAAGTGCTAGTTCATCATTTAGCAGTAAGGCATTCCCTGGGAAATATCCCACCCTCTTTCAACCCTCTAACTTCACCACCTCAACCAAGCTTCACAATCATCATCGCTGTGTACAGTATTAAACTGTTTGTTTAAAACTTGTACTGTGTTATAATATAGTTTTTTGTCTGGTGAAAAAAATTTCCCTGGAACCTAACCCCCCCCCATTTACATTAATTCTTATGGGAAAATTGGATTAGTTTAACATCGTTTCGCTTAAAGTTGCATTTTTCAGGAACATAACTACAACGTTAAGCGAGGAGTTACTGTATACACAACTTATGAATTCTTCTTTTTATTATTGCACTAGTGTGCTAGGTACTTATAGATGAATTAGAACAAGATCCCTGCCACAGCCTGCTTATATTCTACACAGATAATGTGCAAACAAGGGATGGGGAATGGAAGAAACTGAGCTCTGAAATTTGCACATCTTTTAGTTCCGCTTTTCTTTCTTTCATGCTTACACACCCATACCCACACGCACACACAGAGTTCTTGGACTCCCCAAGCTTGTCTACTCATCCATATGAATAATCTTGAGTTGCAAAAACTTCAGGAAAATGTAACAAGAAAACAAAAATCATTTGATTTGGGGCAAATGTAAACAGCTGCACACTAGAAAACCTTCTTAACTCTAGGATATGTCTAATAGCCATGCTGCTGCTGAGTCTGTGAGAGTCACCGTTACAATAAGACTTGCTAGCTTTCCATCCTCGCAGGACTTAAAGAAGCCTTGCATATCTTTTCTGAGAACTCTGTCAAGGATTTCAAATAGTGACTCATTCCAATGAGACATTTGAATAGGCCAGATCCTGCACTCAGAAACCCCGATGAAAATCTGACATAACTTCATTAACTGCAATGGAATTGGAGTAATAGTGAAAAGTGCTGAGTGCCATGAGAGCAGTCAACTCTAAGCAGGATTAATACCCGATAATGTTATAAATGAGAGAACAATTTGACTCAATCACTTTGGCGTTCCATATATATTTGGTCAAAAGTCAGTGGGAAATCTTAAAATAATAGAAGGAGATTCAGGGGCTAAACTCACGATATAATAAAAGCCATAGTCTTAAGGCTTACCATTTAAGTGTAAATGTTTCTGTGAGTTAATGTTGCAGTGATTAATAGACTTTTCTATATTTGGGTAAATTCAGATGGTCTGAATTCCAGAATGTCTGCATCAGCCTTTAGCTGAATTACTTCAAGATGAAAGACTTTGATAAGCTATGAGAAAAACAACCAGCTAATGGACCAGATATACAGGTGAAATAGATCAGATATACAAGTCAATCATTGTAATGCTATGCTGTTTGAAGCTGCATCGACATTAACATTTCAGAGAAGATTGCAATTAATGTCATGTTAAGAGAGCCTCGGTTTCGAGCAGGGCTAGAAACAAATATTAGTTTAGTAGCGTCATACTACAAAAATAATAACTTGTCATAGAGACATATGAATATCTTGAAAAATCTGTGGGTTTTGACTTGTATCTTTATACCCTTGTGTTTTACTCTTTTATCTCTCTCCTCTTCCCCTCTGATTCTCTGATTTGGATGCCCAGGGCAAAACTGATTGTTTGTGGCAAATGCTGTCAAAGTGCAGTGGCTTTACTCACAGTAAGCCTTTGTTCTGCCATATAAGGATCCAGAAAATCACTTCAAATAACTTCAATTTCCTCAACCTTACTCTGACTTCAGAAATCAAAGTACTGTACCATCCTCGACAGCCGCAAGCTGTGCACTAGTCTGCTGGCATTTCCATCTGTTTCCAGAGCTAGTGAGGAAAGTACTTACTGCAACTGAAACTTAGAGGAGAGAAAAAAAGGGACAAATCTAATGTATTAAACAAATACCAGGACAGATTAATTTAGTAGTGTGTATTTTTCCACTAATACTGGCTTTAAGTCTCCAGTCCACATGACACTGCGTGAAGAAGAGGTGTGAAGGAGCAGGAGTCCCCAGAGGCCAGAGTTCTTCCAGGGATTCTGGGGGAGTTTACACTAAAGGAGAAGCTCTGCTACCCTTTCACAGGGCAACCCTGAGCTCCTGGCAAGCTGCTCCAACTCTACTGTATGAGGCGAAGGAGGGCTGGGCTATAAAGAATCTTTTGTGAAGGCTACGGCCAGGATAGCCTTGATCTAATGCAGTGCTTGTGCTCCTGATTGTGATACGGGAACATTGCGGAGATCTTGAGCCCATCTCCTTTTCTTGCATACTGCCACAAGGGCCAGCCACTCTGACCCCAAAGGACCCCAATCTTGCTGTATCTAAAGTGCCCAAATGGAATATTCTTCCCTCTTTCTCCTTGCACACTCACAAGTGGTACTTCAAAATCAAAAGTAGTAAAGCAAAATGTTACTGGAACTAGAGCAGAACCTACTCAGCTCTGAGCTGGGAGGGTTGAATCCGCAGCACAGAGTTCAGCCCTGTATGGGCCTCTGTTTTCCAGTACATCTGATGGACACAGGGCATGGGCAACCTGCTACTATGACAATCCTGTACTCTCCCCTGGAGGTAGGAGGGCCATGTCAGGCATTCCAGAACCCACTCCTGCCATTGGGCTGCTGTAGGCTCTGTGCTGCACTTCACCAGTGTTGCACAGCTCTGTGTGTGTGTGTGTGTGTGTATGTGTGTGCGCGTGCTTTATGCTGCACTTCACCAATGTTGCACAGCTGTGTGTGTGTGTGTGTTTCCCATCCATCTCCTCCCCTTCCAATACATCTTCCCAGCATCTAATCTAGTTATTCTGGTCTAGCAACATGCTCTGGATTTTAGCAGTCAAAGTCAGAAGGCATTTCACCTAAGGATGTGTGTAGCTGTGACCCTGAATTTGCACACCATATTACAGAAACATTTCAGATTAGCAGTACTGCCTCCTGAACTTACTTTTCCATTGCCAGAATACAGCTAATTAATGCCTTAGGGCCCAGTTCTGCAACCCATACATTGAGTAGCACTTAGTTACAGAAGAAATTGAAGGCGTTTTCATATAAAAGCTGCTCTATATGAAGAAGAGCTGAAAAATCAGGCACTTAAAGGGAAAAAAAAGTACTCACTGGCAGGGCAAGAAATATGCATTTTTATTACCAGGCAGTCATATTTCTTTTCAGATAAATTTCACTCTTTTCCTTTCTCTACTAATTTCTGCCGAATTCTTCTGGTTTCTTCTTCTCCTCCCATTATTCTCATGCACTTTCCCTGTTTGTTGTTAATGTTTCCTCACTCCCAGGGTAGCATTCTCTGAAATGCTTCTAGTTCCA
>NW_020664493.1:4166059-4188674 GCF_002925995.2 Terrapene triunguis | reverse complement strand
TTATCACAAGACTGGTGAGCTGTGCAGGATCCATGCTTTAAGGCAGAGATGGTGGGTATAAGGTTTACAGGGGCAGTTGAAAAACCGTGTGAAACGCAATTGGAAGCCCTTAGAATTATGGGATGGAGAAAATTGCATCATGGGATGGTGATCCCACCCCCAAGATGCACTGCGATCCATTCCCAGAACTCCTAATGGGAGAAAGTGGTGATTGGCAGTGGGATAGCTACCCATGGTGCTCTGCTCTCTGTTGGTGCTAGAGCACCACCTGTGGATGTGCTCCACCATCACAAGGAGCATTGTGTGAACATGCACAAGTGATGTAATTATAGTGGTTTATGATCGTCGACATAACTTAAGTCGACTTAACTCTGTAGTGTAGACATGGCCTCAGAATTCAAAGGGATGTGCTCAAGCTGTTGATCATGCCATTATATCAACAGGAAATCATTTTCCAAAAAATGCACACCATTTGGTTTTAGTACCAACACATAGTAGAGCCTATGATATATTCCAGGCTAGCCCTAGGCAAGGCATCTCTGTGGATCCTTTGGCAATTTCCTAGGGCCTCAAAGTGGAAATAGGACTGAAGTATGTTTAGCTTTCATAGTCTCATGGAGCACATCGGAAAGGCTCTGTGTTTTTAGGAGCCGTACATGAGTTTGGACTAAGCCTGATTGAAATAGGACCCACCTACCATCTGGTTGGAATGTTTTCTGTTCAGCCAGGGGCGGCTCTATGTTTTTTGCCGCCCCAAGCACGGCAGTCAGGCGGCTTTCGGCGGCGCACCTGCAGGTGGTCCGCTGGTAACGTGGATTCGGCGGGAGGTCTGCCGGTGTCACGCCTTTGGCGTCCCTGCCGCCGAATTGCCGCCAAAACTGCAGGGCTGGCGGACCTCCCGCAGGCATGCCGCCAAAGGCAGCCTGACTGCCGCCCTCACAGGGACCGGCAGGCCGCCCCCCGTGGCTCGCTGCCCCAGGCACGCGCTTGCTGCGCTGGTGCCTGGAGCCACCGCCGTGTTCAGCTTAGGTCGGGTTTGTATTTAGGACAAGAGGATCCAGCACTCAGTTTATAACTCACATAAATCTAAGGAGCCTTGGCACTCAAACTGTTCATTGGGATTTAAAATGGGACTCAGAGGGGCCAGCTGGTACCTATAATTTTATCTGGCTATGAAGTACCATGCAAAGCTTTGATGATGTATAAGAAGTGCATATTAGAATATTGTTAAAATTTCCCCTTTGTGCCTGAATTTCATACTGACTAAATGTGATAAATTGACAATTCTGAAAAAATGAGGCTGTCTGTTTAGCCATGGAGGAGACACAAGCAGTGGCGATACAGGCTTCCTCATGTCATCCAATCAATGTAACTCAACACTAACCTCAACAGAATATATGTAGGGGTGGGTAACAATGGAATCTTGCAAACAGCTGGTCTCTATTAGGAAATGTTGTCATGTTAAAATACAACCACGAAGAGTCAAGTTAGCAAGTATGATGCTGATTGCTTAATTTATAAGTCAGGGCATACGGAGTTCAGCATCATGTCAGCTAACTGTGGGTAAACCCTGGTTCCTGCTGTAAAATATTGTGGCCTATCTTATAGCACCTCTTCCTACTGGACCAGGTTTTGCTCTTACTGAGCCAGCTCACTCCCTGGGGTAATTCTGTCTGAAGCTCTGTCACAGAATCCAGGTAAGCAGTTTCCAAAGTTAATTGTTTCCCCCCCATTTCAAGCCTGCCTAGCAAAGGCAAACTCTTCCTTCAAAGTCTGTGCAGGCTGAATAGTCCCTTCCCCAACTCCACCCCTCACACCAGTAAGTTCATCAACCCAAATTATATGGCCCTTCCCTCCAAGCCCCAGAGATACAGTTGCTCTAGCAGCAGCCCATTAGGTGCACAACAACTAGCCCCTTAGCTTTCTGGAGGGAATTGCTGTTTCTTTCTCCATTTCCTGCTGCCTTCTTCTATGAAGATCAGCCAATTAAGTGCCAGCTCTTTTTCTCAGGTGCAGCAGCAGAGCTAATCAGCCAGCCTGTCCGCTGCAGGCCTCTGACCCCAGAGGAATGGTATCCCTTATACCTTCACACCAGCATAATTAGATGAGATATGAACACAGCTTCTCTTTTTGTCCTGACCAGTCATGGTTGGCATTGTATTATCTAATTCAGCTCCCTGTGTTCATGATGAAGCATGATAAAATTTCCTAGGGAAAACAAGTTCTGAGTGGGAAGATTGTGGTCTTTGAGGGGGAAAATGGTGGAGATTTTTAAAACCCCTATTTACATTTTCCTTGGCTGTAGTTACAAGACCCTGAGGTCTGAACTTCCCTCTTGCCTCAGTGACTAGAAGGACAATTCTCTCTCCATTATATATAGTACGTCAGGCATTCTGGTCTGTTTGCTAAGTGGTAGTTAATACAGAGCTGCATACCCTTACGTTTCTCTCTGCATTTATACCTGTAGATCCAGTGCTAGAGCCCCAAATTCTCTGGAAGGATCAGAGAAAGAAGGAGCACACCAAATATCCCAAAGGAACTCTTTCGTAATGGAGAAGCTGCTATCTGGAATTAGATCAGTCTAGAATAAACCATTTTGAATAAGGAAGGGGATTGCTTCCACGCTACCTCTATTGATAAGGTATCATAAGGCAGGCTAGGAAACACAGTACTGTTTTCAATGCATGTTTGAATCCTCAAGCAGTGGATGGAGCCTACCAGCACTAAGGGCCTGCCCCCCTCAGATGAGGGAGGGGCCACAGGAATTAGGAGACAACTGATTGCAGGGGACAGAAATGGAAAAACACATACAGGAGTGAGGATCTAGGTGTAAAATGAGGGAATCAGATGGGGACACCGAGCAGAGAACCCCAGATAGTGCCCAGAGCTTTGTAGAGTTTGAGGAGTGACTGGATGCAGTCCAGGGGAAGTGTCCCCAGATATGTGAGATGAGTAAGGAACAGAAGTAGCCCCCACAGTTGTAGGGAACCTCTCTCCTGAGCTTCCTCCTCCTGGATTGCTGGATGGCCATCTTGGCCAGCACCAGGAGGAGGTTGACAAGTAGGTCCTGCAACTTTGTGGGGCCACACACAGAGAGGGCATAAATGAGAAGGTGTGGGGAAAAGTGCAGCCAAAACCTCAACTAAGTTTAGCTCAAATATTTCAGCTCCTGTATTGAGAGAGCTCCAGCTTATGACTCTGCTGACAACAGCTGGAGCAATATGGTACTAGAAGAAAGATGCTCTCCCGGGTACCCAGACTCAAACCACTGGTGACTTCCAAGGTCAATATCAACATAGTGAATTCCACCCAGAAGCCCAAAGGCAATTTGAATCAGCCATTTCACACCTAAGTACAGAACATTGCACTAATAAAGCCTGGAGATCATGAATGTGTGAATCACTATGACTAGATCCAAATTCAACAGGAGAGGACACAATCTTTTGTGGGCTATCGATGGAAAAGGGTGTGTTTTGTGTCCATGGCTATTTGGGTATCCAGAAGCAGTGAGGAGTCCCAGTGAACATCAAGGCTATGGACGGGCAGACACCCTCTAAGAGGATAATGTAATAAAGGTGGAAAATTCTTTAAAGTGCTTCTCTATTCCCTAGCCAGTGTCACCTGAGTTTTTCCAGGATTCAACCAGCTAATCTTCATCCAGTTGCAGATCCCAATCATAATTGGAAAATGGTGCTATCTGAGTCTGATATGCAAATGATGTAGAAGTGAGGGTAATCTTGCTAGCATTTTAATCCATCCTATTTCACAATCTTCACTAGCTGCTTTATATAGACATTGAACAGGATGGGGGAGAGAATGTATCCCTGTGAGACAACCACAGAAAAAAGCGCTGGCGGTGGAGGAACAGGTGCACATCAGAGCTCTGAGTGTGATGTGAGAGGAATGTGTGACGTAATCTCACAGTGATCCCTAACCCCTGCCATATGTCTCAGGTGAGGAGGAAGGATACCCTGGGTCTAAGCTGATCTCTAGAATGAACACTCTTCTGAGGCTACATCTACACTACAGTACTTACAAGCTGCAGCGCTTGTGGTGGAGACACTCTAAGATGACAGGAGAGAGCTCTCCCGTCTGCTTAATAACTCCTGCCTCTGCGAGAGGCAGAAGCTATGTCAGTGGGAGAAGCTCTCCCGTTGACATAGTGCTGTCTACACCGGCTCTTAGGTCGGTATAACTTATGTCGCTCAGGGGTGTGGCTTATTCACATTCCTGAGTGACGTACGTTATACAAAAGTAACCTGTAGTGTAGACAAGGTCCGAGTCACTGAAATTTGAAACTGGTTCCTTTTAAAGAACAGTTTTCCTACCCCTTAGAGATTGTGTCCCATTGAAAAATATGTGGAATAAGGGTGACACTCTGTGGTAAAATAGAAGAAATGCAGTTTCTTAACACTGAGTCTCATGTGTTTGCTTTCTTCTATCTTATTGGTCAAGAAGGAATTAAAAATTGGGTTGGCGTTCTCATTTTAGTGGCTATTTCCATTATCTATGAATAACTCTCTACATCGGGGTGGGCAAACTTTTTGGCCCGAGGGCCATATCTGGGAATAGAAATTGTATGGCGGGCCATGAAAGGTCACAAAATTGGGGTTGGGGTGCGGGAGGAGGTGCAGGCTCTGGGGTGGGGCCAGAAATGAGTTCAGGGTACAGGAGGGGGCTCCAAGCTGGGGCGGGGGAGTGGGGTGCAGGGGGGGTGAGGGCTCTGGCTGGGGGTGTGAGCTCTGGGATGGGGCTGGGGATGAGGGGGTTGGGGTGCAGGAGGGTGCTCTGGGCTGGGATTGAGGGATTCAGAGGGTGGGAGGGGGCTGGGGCAGGGGGTTGGGGTGCGGGAAGGGGTGCAGGCTCTGGCTGGGGGTGCGGGCTCTGGGGTGGGGCTGGGGATGAGGGGGTTGGGGCGCAGGGAGAGGCTCGGGGTGCAGGTTCCGGGCAGCGCTTACCTCAAGCAGCTCCTGGAAGCAGCCGAGGCACAGTCAGGTGGCTCTGCATACTGCCTCGTCTGCAGGCACCGCCCCTGCAGCTCCCATTGGCTGCAGTTCCCAGCCAATGGGAGATGCAGGGGCGGCACTTGGGGTGGGGACAGTGTGCCAAGCGGAGGCCCCTGGCTGCCCCTATGCGTAGGAACCGTAGGGGGGGGCCATGCCGCTGCTTCTGAGAGCCACATGGAGCGGCCCCTGACCCTGATCCCCGGCTGGAGCGCCAGAGATCTCAGCGGGAGCTCGAAGGCCAGATTAAAACAGCTGGCGGGCCGGATCCAGCCCGTGGGCTGTAGTGTGCCCACCCCTGCTCTACATAGACCCTTTCCCTTTATTGTTGTACAACATCCTGATCATGTAGGCTAAAGTAGTAAGAAGGAAACTAAAAATAAAATTATTATATAATCTGAAGGGATGGCCCTAAACCAAAACCCTGGATCCAAAATCCCTAAATATTGGGGACATTCAGATTAGGATCCAAATGTTGTGACTCTACTATTTATCAGAACTCTGGCTGTTTGTATGAACCAAGTTTTCAGATTCGTATGTGCTGGCCTGTTTTGCACTTTGTAATTTATGTTTCTTCCCATGCCCTTCGAACAGGGCCAAATACAGCATTTTCTCCCGGGTATTCTGTATGTGCAAGTAAAGTCTAATTCAAAGTACATTAATAAAGTTACCCCCCAACTTTTGAATGTCAACTTTCCACAGCATTAGCAGCTGCAGAAGAGTTTACTGTATTGGCTCATCATTATTATTCTAGGTGGTGCAGATGTGTGCATATGTATAGTAGTGCCTAGATTGGGTAACTTTGCTAGGTGCAGTACAAGCACAGATTAGGACAGATTCTGCCTTGTGGATCTCAACATCTAATTTAAGACAAGACAAGAACAGACTATTGGTCCATTGAGTCCAGAATCCTGCATCTAATAATAGTGGCCTGGCCTATACTTAGGACCCTACCAAATTCACGGCCATGAAAAACGCATCACAGACCATGAAATCTGGTCTTTTGTGTGCTTTTACCCTATACTATACAAATTTCACAGGGAGACCAGCTTTTCTCAAATTGGGGGGTCCTGACCCAAGAGGGCGTTGCAGGGAGGTCGCAAAGTTATTTTAGGGGAGGGGGTCACAGTATTGCCACTCTTACTTCTGCGCTGCCTTCAAAGCTGGGCAGACAGAAAGCAGCAGCTGTTGGCCGGGTGCCCAGGTCTGAAGGCAGTGCCACGCCAGCAGCAGTGCAAAAGTAAGGGTTGTAATACCATACCATGCCATCGTTACTTCTATGCTGATGCTAGCGGCAGCTCTGCATTCAGAGTTGGGCTCCCGGCCAGCAGCCACCACTCTCCAGCTGCCCAGCTCTGAAGGCAACGCCACGGCCAGCAGCAGTGCAAAAGTAAGTGTAGCAGTACCACAACCCCCTCTACAATAACCTTGTGACCCCCCCCCACAACTCCTTTTTGGGTCAGGACCCCTATAATTACAACACCATGAAATTTCAGATTTAAATTGCTGAAATCATGACATTTATGATTTTTAAAACCCTATGACCATGAAATTGACCAAAATGGACCGTGAATTTGGTAGGGTCCTACCTATACTTGATCCTTCAGAGAAAGGTGAACTCCAACTATGCATCAGCTAGTTGTGCAATGCTTTATTCAGGGGGCTCTTTTCCAGGCCCCACAGACTAACACCATATATTCTGAATCCTTGTAAATTTCTGGTCTAGGTAGCACATCAGTGTTATCCCTCTTAGCATTAATATCAAATGCCTTTTCAATCTACCCCATTGCTCCCTCAGTAACTTCTCATAGTTTGTACCTATGCCACATTTTTAAAAAGATTTCATTTTATTTATTTTAAATCTTGTTGCCCTACAGTTTTGTCATATCCCATGTTCTCATATTATGGAAAACAAAGTCATCTGATTATTTTTCACTCAACAAGAGCTGGTTTTAGCTCTCTTTTAATACAAGAAATGAGGGGGGCTGGGTAGAGTAGAGATGAAAAGGCCTCATTCTATGTTACAGTTGTAAGAGCATCCCCTGTCCAAGCTGAAGCATGGTTAAAATTGTAGCATGAATGGGACCTAACTGGGTCTCCATAGTTGTGTAAGCAGAGTCAGGATGAGCTCTACCCTGACATCTGGTGGTGAATTATGGCGAGTGTGGAAAAGAACTCCAGGGGCGGATCTTGTTTGCATAGGCCCACCCACACGCATAGCATGAGCCCACAGCAACCGAAAGTGGTTACTTTGGCTGGTGTGGAATCCCCAGTTTCTCTGTTATTGGGGCAGGAAGAATAAAGTTTTGTTACCCTGATTCTGTGAATCAAGGCCAGTGGAACTGTTGTATGACAGAAGGACTGAGTGAATCCTTCACCATTACCTAAGTAGCATTTGCTTGTCAAGGGGCATGGGTTACAAAACCCAGTGAATTGAGAGAGGATGGGGACAGGTATTTGTACCTGATGGTATGGGCCCCCTCTGAGGGTTTGAAGCATCAATTGCACCGCCTCCTCTCTCCACTGTTGAATGTCAGAGCTAACTTTGATTCCCTTAGGAGTCTAGTTACAGGCTGCTGAGCTGAATTCACTTTGGGCCAATGGTGCACCAGCACTGGGGCTCCCCTACTATGAGCTGAAATCACTAAGAGCTGAAATCACAAAAGAGCTGATGTTATTAAGAGCTGAGATCACTGAGTGCTGTGTTAACTAGTGGGGGAGCCTGAAGCTATATTGCTCAGCAGCTGGCGGAGTAATTTGTGGGGACGACTGGAGGAGCAGTGAGCGGCGTGGAGCCTTGCGGGGCCGGTTGGAGTGGCCCAAGGAACGGCGAGCGGAGCTGTTTGCGGGGACGGCTGGAACGGCTCACAGGTCGGTGAGCGGAGCGGAGCGGAGCAGCTTGTAGAGCGGAGCAGTTCGTGGGACGGCAGAAAGTGGACTGGCTCGTGGTAAAGGCTGCGGCGGAACCCCCACGGAGAAACAGACGGCTGGCCAGCCTTGGATCACGTAAGGTGCCCCTTAACACCCTGCGTGCCCCCCCCCCTTTTTTACTCTGGGGCTGCACTGACCAGGGACAGAGACTTTGGGGGTTGTTGGACTTTTGGGACTTTGGGGGTTGCTGGACCCAAGAGACTTTGGGGGTGTTGGACTTTGGGGACTCTGGGTGATTTTTGGGTTGCTGGATTCAAGAACCAAAGGGAAAGGACACAGCCCAATTTGCTGGGGTGGGTTTTGCTCATGGTTTGTGTTATGAATCCTGTTTGTGGTGTTTTTTCCAATTTTATGCTGATGTCGTTTACCTCATGTTATTAAACATTTTCTGCTACACTCAGACTCCGTGCTTGCGAGAGGGGAAGTATTGCCTCTTAGAGGTACCCAGGGGGGTGGTATGTAATTGTCCCAGGTCACTGGGTGGGGGCTCGAGCCGGTTTTGCATTGTGTTATTGAAACGGAACCCCTAGATACAGAACCCGGCCCTTGTTGCTGCCAACTTAGATGGGCAGAAGGGTTACAGTTGGATAACTTTTGCCTAGTCTAAGAGAAACAGTTTAGACCCATTAAAACTACAGATTTTACCTACATTGTAACAAGATCTCCTTGACTTGGTGATAGCTGAACAGACAATGGGTAGAAGCAATTGATCCAATCAAACATCAACTAATGACAGGAAATATTTCCCTAAGTGCCATTTCATATATTACACTTTAATTCACACATTTTTAAAGCCTTTGGATTACACTCCAATTATTTGAATGGACCACCTTTCAATACTGGGGACCATACTGTACAACATGTATATGGTAATCATAAATATATATATTGGCTGAGGGGTAAGATCAAAAATGAAAGTATCATCCACTGTTTTGTTTATTGGAAATTGGATTTAAGTTTAGACTCATTTCAAACTAAGCAGTAGTGGTAGTAATACTAACTAACTAACTAACTAACTAAATTAAATAAGACTTCCTTGATACGCTATAGGGCTGAGTGCATCCTGTTGTACAAAAGTGGATAAGAATACCAACAACAGTGTTATAGTTGAAAGAAAATGTATGCATCATGTGCAAACTTCATTGGTTATACTCAGACCCAATGCAGAATTTGCAGGGCAGCAGTTTTGGGCTAGGTGATACTGCTTTTCTGTTTGAGATAGCCTCGGACATTAAATCAAGAGGTCCCTGCCTGTCTCCTGTGGCTATGCATACAACTATGTATTACAACCATGCCACCTAGAGGACCCCCCAAAATGGCCAAGGGTTCATTTTAATAGGAATTGTACAAACATAACAAAAGACAATCCCTGCCCCAAAGATATTACATTCTGAGTTTAAGACAAGATGCAACAGGTGGGTGAGCCATTGGTGGGAGAGATGAGGGAGGATGGGATGATGGTAATTTGAGCACATTTTGGGATAGGCTACTTGTGTGAACAATTTGTAGGGGGTAGAACATTTGTTTGTTCTATTAATGGAGACATGCTGTAGGCATCATGATAGCTGTGATTCTTAAGGAATTTCAAGAAGGGTATACTAGGCTGGAGGGAAGGCACTCTGTGTATAATGGGTGGCATGGAAAAGAGCAGAAAGGTACTTATAAGAGAAATAGACAAGAAGTGATGAAGTCTGACATGCTGGAGTTGATGAGAAGATAACAGAGCAAATAGGCACAGAAGGGCTAAATTGTGCAGGGAAAAGCAAGTAGAGGAACTCAGAGAGAAGGAGTGATTTGGTCAGAATGGGCAAGAAAGATCATCTTAGGAGCAGAGTTTTGAATGGACCTGAAGGAGGCAAAGTTGTGACACTCAAGACCAGAGAGGAAGAGCAACAGAGGGTCCTGTGGCACCTTTAAGACTAACAGAAGTATTGGAGCATAAGTTTTCGTGGGAGCATAGGCTCAGGCCTGGCAAGCCCTGGCACAAATTAAGCTTTGCAGGTCCCCCTTCCTCCACTACTTGTTTACCTCATGCTGAGCCACTCTGCTCCAAAGTGCTCTGCTGTTCCCGCAAGGTGACTCTTACAAGAGTAGTGCATTCACTCCGAACACTGGTGGAGGAGGGATCACACAACAGACTCTGTGTGGTGCTCCGTGGGAGAAAGGTGTCGTGACTGGGATGTGGGCACTCTGACCTAATGGGTAGGATCAGGAGTCAGAGATAGTGGTCAGACAGCAGGAGTCTAGTCAGGGATCAGGAATCAGGCCCAGAGGCAGAGCACAAGCCAGAAATCAGAGCCGAAGAACATATCTGGAGTCCGAAGCAGGGACTGTTGTAGCAACAGGCCAGGTATTGCTAGGTCACATAGAGAGCTTCCTGGAACACCTTCCATGCTTAAATAGTGCACCTGCTGATTGGGTCTTCCGTGGGTGGCACGTCCTGTGGTGCTTAGTTCCCTCCAGGGTTGATAGTGCATGAATTGTAGCTCTGCCATGGCTGCCAGATGGTGGCATGGAAGTGTTAGTCAGCTGGAGCCCTGCAGACCCATGTTCCAGGCCTCTGGATCCTTACAAGGGTATGAAAAAAGCAGAGAAGGGGGATGGAATAGACTGTGCCAGGTGGGTTTGTGCACAGGTGGTTGGCGTGAGTGGCAAGGATAGAACAGGCAACAGTCCAGGGACAAAGAGCTAAGAAAATGCAGAAAGGGGAGCTGCAGAGTTGCATTAATTATCTAGTGTTCTCGCAGAATACCTGCCAGCAAAGAGAGATTTACTCAGCTTTATCCAATGATGTTTCTAGGGGGTGGGATTTCCTAGTTTATGGCTTTATTATGAACAGTTTGCTGTGAATGTTCAATATGACACATTTAAAATTTGAGCTGTGCTGCTTGGTTGGGGTGACTGACCAGACACATCCCAGGGTAATGTTTCTGTGCCCTGATTGGATGAAAATGCACGTACTTGCGGCATGAATAGCTGCTGCACATGCAAATGTAAGACACGAGTTTCATGAACACTCCCACATTTGGTCAGATACGACAGTTGTGTATGTGTGGGTGGGAGGGGGCATATCATTAGATAGGGCAGGTAGCTGCAACTTTGAAATTGGTTTTGACACTTTCTTCCCATTATCTTCCGGAAACTGCCTAAAAATGGGAATACACTCTGAATTTTAGAGAGTAAAAATATCATGATCCAGTTGAAATGACATCTGAGAGCATGTTATTGGGGCAAGCAATTTAGAGCCAGGCCCTCCACCTGGTTGCTTTCTATTGATTACTCCTCTTGTTCATCAGACTTCTTGGGGAGATGATGTTCACAATACTGTCTGTGTGTTCAGCCTGGAAAGCTTCTCTCAGATCACACCCTGCCCCAAGATACTAACATCCCCATACCTTAGGAAGTCTGGCTCCAGTTCAAAACTTGCACAGCTGGCATCTGACTCTACAAGAGATGACACCTGATCCATGTCTCCACTCCCTGAACTTGGGGAGTGTTTCGATCCAGATCTGAACTTTGTGGCTAAGGCCCATCGCTGTACTGTTTAAATCCTATGCTCTGCATTTTGCTGCTGGGAGAGACGATATATAATGAAGCAGATTCTGATACAATATCATTTTGTATAGTGTCTTCCCCACATCTGTATCCCAGTGACATTGGCTCTTCTGGATTTATTTCACCCATATTTCAGACGATACCTATTTCTGTAGCATACCAGATGACGATGCAATAGAGACCCATTGCATCATATTTGCAATACTCAGTTATTCATGCATTTGTAGAAACCCCACCCTCACTTACTGTATGTGTATTTCAGCTTCCTTAGAGGAACTTATAAAATGCTACATAAACCTGGCTAGATAGAATGAACTTGTACCATCAAGCCACACAGAAGATGTGCAGGAATAAAGACGATAGGAGCACGTGAGTACCAAGAGCTGTATTCCCAGACCCATTAGCATTTAACAAAATATTTATTGATTGGCCTCTGCAGTCCTCTGCATCAAATCTGGGTTTCATTCCTAGCCTCTACTCTCTTAGGTGCCTTTTAGGCTCCGGGCCTATCTACCTCTTTAGGTGCCACGGACATTTTCAAACCCACCGCTTGACTGCTGGCTAATCCCATAGGTGCTTATATCCATAAGGTGCCTAAATTTCTGCCACTCAGCATTTGCAAAGCCACCTAAGCCCTGACACCACCCCACAGCTAATGAGCAGGTTGGAGCCCTTGCTCAAGCTGAAGTCCCAGAGGCCCCACAGTAGGACTCTCATACTAAGCAGGGGAAAGCCAGTCTCGCCCGTGGCACCCAAACTGGTAGGTGTGCTCTGGGCACATGTAATACTCCTGGGGAAATTCTGCACCAAAAAATTAAAAATTCCATGCACAATATTTTAAAATTCTGCATATTTTATTTGTCAGAAATAACACAATATAATCACGCCAGTTTCAATTATTTTGGTAATTTGTTTCAAAATACCTGTCAGCAAGTATGTCTGTAACAATAGAGACAACAAAAAAGATCCAGGAAATGTTTTTGACAAATAGATTCTTTACTAGGCATGTTAATACAGAACTCTGAGTAATAATTCATTTAAACTTCAATATAGAAACGTATTTCCCGCACCCCTCATAAGCAGTGCAAAGGCTTGGAGGAGCCAGGGGTAATGGAGGAGCTGAGGGAGAGGGAAGTAAGTACTGGGAAGGAGTCTGGGAGTGAACCTGGACGGTTGTTGGGTGTGGGTGGGAGAAGTATGGAATAGGGTGGTTTTGGGAGGGGGGGGAGGAATTGATAGGGAGTAGGAGAACCTCCCCCATGCAGATCCTGACTGACCCCTGGCCTTTTCCATTCAGTCAGGCACATCTGCCTCTGTCGCCATGTGTCCCTGCACCCCCTCAGCCATGCCCCATCACCATGTGACCCTGCATCCCCCTGCTCCACAGTGTCCCTGCACCGCCACTCCCATTCAGCTCCCAGCCCAGTCTGTCCCCCCCCACTAGCCCTTCTGAACCCCAGTCTATGTGATCCCCCCTCAGCAGCCCCATGCCCCCCACAGTTTGTCCCCCCCACATATGCTATGCCTCCTCACCTGGCCCCACAGACAGGGTGCTGTGAGGAATGCAGCCTCTCCTCCTCTCTGCTGGCTGCTACAGTGAGCTGTTCTGATGCCACAGCAGCCCCTGGTGGGTGAAAGGCGTAACTGCAGCGCCTCTCCAGTAGAATGTATTTTCTGCAGAGGAAAAAGGTCTGCAGGGTCCATTAATTCTGCACATGGTCAGTGACACAGAATTCCCCCAGGAGTAACATATGACCTGATAATTGTCAGACCCTGCATCAGGAGGGCTGGATGCAGGCCACCATTAGGGGAGGCATAGCACAAAAGACAGCACACAAAAGAGTTGTGGGCACACAGAAACATAGGGCAAGTGTGAGAGAGCTATCACATGTGAGAGAGACAAAGTCTGTTTCGGCTGCTAGGACATGGCTTACGTAAGTGACTGACCTGGCGTAGGTGCCTAATTCCAGGAGAGGGCTTGTAGCTGAGGATCCTGAGCAGAGGGAGGCTCATCAGCCAGATATGCCAAGTCAGCTGCGAAGGTGCCTAAGCCAGTCTCCTCTAGATGTCAGTTCTGGTGAGCTTAGGCAGCTCGTCAGCTTCTGAGAATCCCTTTCTTAGGCATCTAGCTCTCCCCATGCATTGTATGGGTGCCTAGGCAGCTTGCTGGAGGCTGAGGACACCACTAGGCAGCAGACTGCTTAGGGGTTACAACACTGAGTGAAGCAAGACTTAAGTACCTTTGAGGATCAGTGCCTTAATCGCCAGACCACCGGCGGCCGCGAGTGCTGCATAGACAACACAAGCAGCCCCGATGGGGGCAAGTGCCTACCATTGTTCACCAGTGACTTCTACAGCTGATCAAGGAGTCACTTCCACAGGCTATAATGAAAATCACCCAGCCTGGCCGCCCAGAAAAATGGTGGTTTGTATTGTGGATCCTTCACTCGGGTAACATCAGATGATATTTGCAGCTTCCACAGGAATGTGGAAGACGCTCAGGGGTTTATAGAAAAGAAAATGAATCAAATTCCTGCTTGTTTCTTTCTCTACATTTAGGTAAAGTGGTTGGAGACACAAGCTCTCTGCTGACACAATAACCAGAGATTTACAACCTGCCTGGCTTGCGTTGTCCTGTGTGTATCTGACCAGACTGTTAGTGTGCAAATCCTGCCACAGTTTGTTAAGGATCTATTTTGCTGGCGCACTGCACAACAACCAGGCTGAAAAGAGCAGCTCTTGTCTGAGTGACTCTGCAAGATATTCAAGTACCACAAAATCTCTTCCTATTCATCCTACCACTCTATTGGTATGTACCACTCTCAGGTTGTGTCCATCTAGCTAAACAATGTACTGTTTTTGTGATAAAGTATTTGCTGTTGCCATAGAAGACTGACCCATATTTCATTCATTTGGGATTCACTGTAAAGCACTTTAGTCTTTCCACCTCTTGGTTTTTGCTGGCTGCATTTCAATGAGACATTTAAAATATCATGTATATATTTCTTTAAATCTCCATTTCTATTGTCTGCACTGCAGCTGGTGAAAGCCGCTACTATGGGGAAGATTATTTTTCTTCCCTTAACTTAAGAGTGGCTCAGAAGCCTTTTCACTGTCTCGGCTGCTGTTCTCGAAAGTGATGACCTACCAGCCTCTGATTGTCACGAGTGATGCTTGCTTTGCAAACAATTCAGTTCCCTCTGCCCTGTGATGGGGGTGGATTTCCCCTGGAGAGGCCAGTGGACAAAACATCAGTTTTGTTTCTGGGCAACATGAGGAGGAAACTGATTACACAGTCCCTTCACCTCTCCTTAAAAGGTCTGTTTCCCCCCTAACCCTGGGCAGTTTGGGGTTGCAGATGAACATGGAATTTAGAGACAGCAAAGCAGGAACACAGAGGCCATTTGTTATTTCAAGCCACATTTATTGGCTCTGCTGCACCCCTCATAAATAATCTCACTCACCTTGTTTTAGCTACAAAGGAAAGGACGGAAGCTGATTGTTTCTTTCTGCAGCAAATATTAACACGTGAATCCAAAGTGTTCTCTCAGACCGAGGGGCTGGGGGCCAACTGGACCCCCCCCCCTTTTCAAAAGTTTTAGTCACTCTACCAGACAGCGCCATTATTAGATGCAGTAAGAATGTTTCTCTTTGGAAAGGAATAATTTTTTATTTACAATTTTTCAACAAGATTTCAGCAGCACAATGGGGACCTTGAGCTCCAAGGTTTGGTACAAAAGAGATGCCCGGGTGGTGATGCTGGGACTGGATTTTGCGGGCAAATCCACCATCTTGTCTAAATTGAAGAGCAACGAGCTTGTGGAGACTTTCCCGACAGTGGGCTTCAATGTGGAGACCCTGAAAACCCCATGTCATCTCCCCTTGACTCTCTGGGATGTGGGTGGTCAAGACAAGCTCCGCGCTAGCTGGAAGGACTATCTGGAAGACACGGACGCTCTCATCTTTGTGCTGGACAGTGCCGACAAAACTCGGCTGCCAGAGGCAATGGCTGAATTGGAGAAAGTTCTGAACAATGTACACATGACTGGGGTTCCAGTCTTGCTTCTGGCCAACAAGCAGGAGCTGCCAAAGTCCCTCTCTCTCGCAGAGCTGCAGGAGAAGCTGAATCTGGAATGGTTCAGTGGCAGAAGCTGGGAGCTGAGAGGGTGCAGTGCTCACACTGGCGAGGGGTTGAGGGAAGCCTTAATGGCCCTGGCAGGACTTCTTAAGAGCCGGGATAAGAATTCCCCTGAATGTGTCTGTGCGCCACTGCAGTGATGAGGACATCTTTAAGCTTGGACGTGACTAGAGGGGGCAACTTGAGCATGAAACTGGAAAATCAGGTAACTTCCTCCACTAATAATCCCTCAGCACTCTGTTCATCTCAGAAATACCTCCTCTGCTCCTGGTATGGTTAACGGAACTCCATATGGCATGTGTAATATTCCAAAATATCCCATAGTTCTACTGCACCATGAAATCACATCAGAAAACCCCCTTAGCAAAGCTGCATTTGTGGACAGCAATGTTCTTGACCTTGCCTTGCCAGTTTTTCCTAATCTGCTGTACCAGTAAACTCGGCTCTCACTACAGGTATTACTCGGGTGACATTTATTATTTTGTTCGTGTTAAATGTCTTACTCTATGCGTTCTGGATACGGGTTTTGACCTGATGAAGAAGATATTGCTGGGTGTCAGTCTTTATTTTTATTCCTCTAAGCTCAGATGCACTCAGTACAGAGTAACAGTCCCCGAAGGGATATATTTGAATGACCTCAGGTCCACTTCTCTTACAATTTATAGCAGATGTTTGTTGATCTGAAACAGAGCAGAATGGAAAGAGAATGGCTGAACAGAAGAAATTAAGCACAAGAATTTTAACAACTAATTGGCAATCGGTTTTAGCAGTGTCCTTTGTGAGCATCATGCTGGGCCACTGAAGTGTGATCAAGATTAGGTTGTGTGTTATGTTTTTAGAACGTATGTGTGGATTTGTGCGAATCCTGTTTTGTATAATTTTTGACATGTATTTAGACATGCTTCATTTTTATTGAAACAAGACTATAAATGATAAACATTTGTCCTTGGGTTAATTTAAAACCTGAGGACATCAAACAGGAATGAGCACCATGATGAGTTTTAAATGCTAGGAACAGATGTATGCACACCAGAGCTCTAATCTGTCTCAAAATATCCTGGCGCTGAAATCTATTAGATGGTGGACTAGTCTGACAAGAGGAGTGCTAGGAGACCTGTCTATTGGGTGTTTTAAAATTAGACTAGATAAAACACTAAAAATGCACTGTAGAAAAGGCAGGGTGATAGTCTAGACTAGAGGACCTTAACTTCTGCTGTTTTCAGTTGGAGTTGAAGTACTCAGCAGCTGTCAGGTAGTGCTGGGCACATTTCAGGATCAGGCCCCTGCTATGTAGTGAAAGTCTCTATTTGATTCCATTGACTCGTACACTGAAGAGTACTAGGGTGACCAGATGACAAAGATGAAATATCGGGACGGCGGGGGGGGAGGCCGGCGGAGGGAAAAAAACCCACTGCTGCTGCTGCTGCCGCTGCCGCCGCCAGGCGGCACAGCCCCATCTCCACCCGACTCTATGGTGGCCGCAACAGCTGAGCCCGCCCCGGCCCGGAGCTGCCAAGCCCACATGCTGCGCTAAATTCCCGGGGCAGCCTGGCTTGCTTCCCGGCTGCCCTCCCTGCCCAGGCTGGGTCGGGCCGCTCTGTGAACCATGGGTGCGGTGCAGGAGGCCCAGGCCTGCCTCGCCTTCTACCGGGGGCTCGGGCGGAGGGAGCCGCTGCGGGATCTCTGCCGGGCCGTGCTCACCTTCCTGGAGAAGCTGGACTGGAGCAGTTTGCAGGGTGAGTGCTGGGGGCCACCCCGTCCCTCCAGACTTGTGCCGCCATACAGCTGATCAGCGCAAGCCTGGGAGGGAGGAGGAATGCGGTGTGCTTGGGGAAGAGGCGGGGCCAGGGCGGGGATTTGGGGAGGGATCCAATGGGGCAGTGAGGGGGCGGGGCTGGGGCGGGGCCAGGGCAGGGATTTGGGGAGGGATCCAATGGGGGAAGGAGGAGGCGTGGCTGGGGGCGAGGGGGTGAGAGCCCCTCCGGGCTCCACCTGTGCGCCGGAGCGGAGGGCAAAATTGCTTGTTTATCCGATGTTCGGTCGGGACGCGGGACAAACAAGCAAATATCGGGACAGTCCCGATAAAATTGGGATGTCTGGTCACCCTAAAGAGTACTTTTACACATGCATCTGACGAAGTGGGTATTCACCCACGAAAGCTTATGCTCCAATACATCTGTTAGTCTTAAAGGTGCCACAGGACTCTCTGTTGCTTTTTCCAGATCCAGACTAACACGGCTACCCCTCTGATACTTTACACTGAAGAGTGGCCCTGTGAAGCCACTCCTGTAGGGAGGGCACATACAAACAACATGGAACCTTTTGTTAAACTTGGAAATTTAAACCAAACCAAAACCACATTGATTAAGATGAAAAACCTTACTACGTTTGTTAGCTTGTACTAGATTATTATGCTATCAATGGAAAGGGGGGGCCCAACCCAAGAATATTAGGCAGCTGGAGTCAGCAAGTTTCAAAGAGGAATGTACCCATGATGCAAAACCAAAAAGAAACATGCACTTTTCTTCTGATCACCTCAATGCATTTTACAGACATTAATGATTTAAGCCTCAAAACATTACTGGGAAGTAAGGCAGTATTATCTGCCTCATTTTACAGAAGGTGAAACTGGGGTCAGGTTAAATAATGTGACAAGAACCACGTGGCAGGGTAGCAATAGAACTGAAGCCACCTGACTCCGAGGGCTATGCTCTAGCCACAAGATTATTGATGGGAAATCCCCCCCTAAAAGAAATCCTTCCTAATGAGACAGGCCAGAATTTTCAGCCAAACTATATAAGGAATAGTATGTGCTATGTTGTGAAAGTAAATAAATGGCCCAGTTTTGATTTGGCATAAATGATTGTTGCTATCAGTAAGAGTGCCATATACTAGACTTGCACTGAAAAGGATAGTGAACCTGTGTTCTAGGCAAGGCTGTAGCTTTATGTTACAAACACACACACGATCATTTGAAGGATACGGTCGTAAGAACAGTTTGAAACTGCAGTTGCTGTAAACGGGTTGATTTTCCCATTGTTGGTTGTAAATGCAAGATTCCAATAAACTGAAGAGATCACTGAGACCTCACATACGAACTGAATCATTTTACCTTCCACTTGTCACTGTGGCTTTTTCACAATGTCCTTGCCCAGGCATCTGAACGCAATGGGTCAGATTCTCACTCCCCGCTCCAGCCTCTTAACACCAGGTAAAAGGGTGGAAGGGGCTTTACAGCTGTAGGTCAAGCTGGGAGAGAATTCTCTTAGAGCAAGAACTGAGACTGATGGCCTCAGGTGGTCTTTTTGAGGGCCCCTTTCCAAGCTCTGCTGTAAGGGGCATGGCTGAAGAGGTGTGTAGCTGAAAGGATGTTTCAGGCCTTGGGCCATATCATAAAGGGCTGCTGCACATAGGCAGCCAGGGACAAGCCGCTGTAACCCTATCTACATGGAGAAATGGACTGGCAGAACGATAGCAGTATAATTCTAGGACTATATCTATGCCAATGTAACTCTCCATGTAGATTCTCTATTCTGGAACAAAAGTGACTCTCAGTATAGCTATGTCTATCAGGGATGGTCTAGACAGTATTTGGTCCTGCCATGCGGGCAGGGGACTGGACTCGATGACCTCTCGAGGTCCCTTCCAGTCCTAGAATCTATGAATCTATGAATAGCTTTATTTCTGCTGGCCGTTTCCCCTGTGTAGACAAGCCTTAGGCTGGGCTGTTTAAATTTTGGCAGGGCCACTCTGACCCTTGGAGCAGCTTGTTGTTGGGAGAGTGCAAAGGTGCCTTAAAGCCCCCTGAGCCTGCCCCCCTCCGGTACTGCACCTCTTAGAAACCCAGCTCAGCAGCTCACCCAATAGCGGTAAATTAAAAAATTGATCTGGAAGGAGGGGAAGCTCTCATATGCAGACAACTATCTCAAAGCGTGTCTTGGCTTCTCAACTGTAAGCTCTTCGGGGAAGAGACTGGCTTTGCTTTTGTAGGCTGTATAGTGCCAAGCACACAACTGATGCTGACACAATAACAGCTACTGAATGTTCACACACTATGCTCTGTGGTGCCTTTATTCCCTCTTTATTATACAGTGTGTTCTGTGTTCATGACTTTTCCTAAAAACAACAAACCACATGGATTCTCCCTTGTACTCCCAGCACGCGAAAATACAAATCAAGTACCAGATAAACAATTTTACGGAACTAACTGAAAAGACACTTGGAGAAAATACAGGGCAGTTATTAGTATTTGAAGGCCTTCCGAGGAGTAAGTATTTAAAAAGAATAAAAAAACTATAATTCTTGCATCTGAGTTACTGCATGGTCTGATCCTATCAGATTTCACCAGGGAAGTACGTGCTTTCCATTCACACTGAGCAGCCACACACTGTCCGTTTAAAACACTCATTTTATTTTAGCATAAAACAAACGTAGTTTCCATTAGAGCACAGTAAGCTGTAGCTGGACTGAACACGAAATTGTAGCTGCTTCCAGCAGACTCCTAGGCCATGTCGACACTAGCACTTATTTCGGCAAAACTTTTGTTGCTCAGGGGTGTGAAAAAACGCCCCCACCCAAGCAACATAAGTTTTGCCGACATAAGCACTCGTGTGCACGACGCTCTCCCGGCAACACAGCTACCGCCGCTCATTGAGCTGGTTTTATTATGTCGATGGGAGAGCGCTCTGCCGTCGGCATGACGCGGCTACACGAGCGATCTTACAGCGGCACAGCTGTATCGGTACAGCTTGTCAGTGTAGACATGGCCCTAGATATTTAAAACTGCAAGACAGAGAACAAAATCCTAACAATTGTGTAGCTACATATATCACAACTAGCACTTGGCTGGAAAGGGATTCCTCAGCACTGCAGGAGTTAGGTGCTGCTGTTTCAGAAGCTGGCCTTCTTCCCATTGGGGGTTGTAACAAAAAAATAGGAGCACAGAACTTCACAGGTAAAGCTGAAACTTCACTGGTTAAACCAAGTGAATCTCCTCTTTGTGCTTGTGAAAGACATTAGCCTGAGACTGAAATCCTCCATTTATCCATATACAAGGGGCCTTACTGGCAGGGCCGCCCAGAGGATTCAGGGGGCCTGGGGCAAAGCAATTTCAGGGTCCCTTCCATAAAAAAAAAATTGCAATACTATACAATACTATATTCTTGTGGGGGCCGTTGTGGGGCCCGGGGTAAATTGTCCCACTTGCTTTCCCTCCCTTCCCCCCCACGGGCGGCCCTGGGAAAAATAAACCTTCCGCATCTCGGCACAAACCCAGTTTTGAGAAAACTTCTTTACAGGGTATTACTGGTTCTCAGCATCAGCTAGTGCTAAAAGGCACTAAAGCTCATTAAAAGGGTTGGACAAATATTTTTCCGTCAAAACTTTTTTTGGATCGAAAACTAGGGGTTTTTAAAAAGCAGAAAAAATCACGGACAATGTCTGCTTTCCTTCAAAATTTGTTGTGGTTTTTTTAATTGAAAAGCTGAAATTAGTCTGCCAAAACCTGAACATGGTTTGGGGTTTCAGAAGTGTGTGGCCAAATATTTGCTGCTTGCTGTGTTTGATTGTTTAAAGAAACAATAAAAAAATTCTGCTTAAAAAAAATCCAAAACTTTTGAACCACCTCAGCTTGTGACCAAACGCCTGAGCCCATCCAGTCAGAGATTTTTCCAGGTTTCTGATACTTTGCTGGCTTCCTTGACTCATATCTGTCTCCATAAGATTGGGTTCGTTTAGGTTAGAACATAAGAACAGCCATACTGGGTCAGACCAAAGGTCCATCCAGCCCAGTATCCTGTCTACCGACAATGGACAATGCCAAGTGCCCCAGAGGGAGTGAACCTAACAGGTAATGATCAAGTGATCTCTCTCCTGCCATCCATCTTCATCCACCCTCTGACAAACAGAGGCTAGGGACACCATTCCTTACCCATCCTGGCTAATAGCCATTAATGGATTTAACCTCCATGCATTTATCTGTTTCCTAGACACTGGCTCCATGGGGTCCCTCACAAACTGGAGACAGTTACTGTGGGTTTGTCTTTAGTATAGCTTATGTACATACTCCACGAACTGAGCATTTGAGCTTGTTCCAGAATCTGGGATGAGCCTATGTTGTGAAAACTGAAATGCTCAAAATAGCACATGCATGTGAATGGACACAGGGTGCTAAAACTAAATTAACCCAGGGGTTCTCAAACTGGGGGTCAGGACCCCTCAGGGGGTCACGAGGTTATTACTGGGGGTTGCGAGCTGCCAGCCTCCACCTCAAACCCTGCTGTGCCTCCAGCATTTATAATATTGTTAAATATATTAAAAAGTGTTTTTAATTTATAAGGGAGGGGTCGCACTCAGAGGTTCACTATGTGAAAGGGGTCACCAGTACAAAAGTTTGAGAACCAGTGAATTAACCCCTCTGGAGCCTCGGGGAATGCAGGGGAGGGGGGATCTCCCTTGGTAGGGTTGGGAAGGAGGTAGGTGGTGTAGGATATTGTTCTTCTCATGTGATCCCTCCCCCAGTGGCTAATTTTAAAGGAAGCTACCCTCCCCTGACATGAATCTCCCCATGACACTGAAATTAAATATAGACTATAATTTGGCATTTGAGAAGTGAAAGGGACGGCAGCCCTAATGGAAAAGCTAACAGCTTGGCTCTTCTGCAAGCCTCAAACTGCTGAATGAACTTTAGGGTAGGGAAGGCTGTGCCTCCCAAACAGCCTGGCCCTGCCCCCTATCTGACCCCCACCCACTTCCTGCCCCCCAACTGCCCGCCCCCCTCAGAATCCCCAACCCAGCCTGCTCCTTGTCCCCTCACTGTCCCCCAGAGACCCCCCCAACCACCACCCCAGGACCCCACCCCCACGAACCCCCCCCGCTCCCTGTCCCGACTGCCCTGATCCCTATGCACCCCACCCCCAGCTAAGTCGTGACAGACCCCCAGAACGCCCACAATCCAACCCCCCGTTCCCTGTCCCCTGACCGCCCCCCC
>NW_020664493.1:4115158-4146059 GCF_002925995.2 Terrapene triunguis | reverse complement strand
CTTCTTGTCAACTGTTTGAAATGGGCCATCCTGATTATCACTACAAACGTTTTTTTTCCTCCTGCTGATAATATCCCACCTTAATTGATTAGTCTCGTTAGAGTTGGTATGGCAACCCCCATCTTTTCATGTTCTCTGTATATGTATATATATATATATATCTTCCTACTGTATTTTCCACTCCATGCATCTGATGAAGTGGGTTTTATCTCACGAAAGCTTATGCCCAAATAAATTTGTTAGTCTCTAAGGTGCCACAAGTACTCCTCGTTCTTTTTATGAAGATCTAATCTTTCATATTTATCTTTAGGTTTTTATTTGAATGTTGATAAGCTCAACCCCTATTGGCAGCTGATGAAACAGTCCAAGAAGGTGGAAAGGCTCTGAGGGCACAAGAAAGAGGAATGAGGGGAAGGGAATGAGACGATTCAAGGGATTACTAATGAAATAGGGAACCTTTCACCTGTAGGCCTTTGGTTTGACTCTAACCCAGGTCAGCAAGGAACTGAAAGTTTATTACAAATCAGTTTGCTGTGTGGAGGTCTACAGGGAATGAGCAAGGAACCTTAATCTGTTACCTAACCCAAAACACATCACAAATTACACCTTCACCAGAGGTGCCAAGCACTGAATGAGCATGAAAACGTTTGCACACATAAAAACGGTCCTTTTAGGGAATAGGGTCCACAGTTTAGGGATGCTTTTAGACACCCCCAAGCTGCTGTATGTCAACAGCATTTCAGCAGTAACCCAGGCAGCTTTTTGCCATCTGTGACTTGCTAGGAGGGTCTGACCTGTCCTTTTGGATGCAGACTTTGTAACTGTTATCCAGGATTTTGCTACCTCAAGATTAGACTATTGCATTGTGCTCTACGTGAAGCTACACTTGAAAACCATTTGGAGACCGAAACAGGTTCAAAACACAGCAGCTCACTCACTGAATGGGAATTCACACTGGGAGCATGACACCAGTGCTCCAGGATCTGTGTTGGCTGCCAACTGGCCTCTGATTGAAGTTTAAGATGTTGGTTATGACCCATAAAGCTCTAAGTAGTGGGACTGGCCTATCCGAGGGATCGCCTCTCTCCCGGTGCCATGCCATCACAGCTGCTGTCAGGAGAGGTGCTCAAGCTGAGATCTCCTTTGTTATAACAGTGGGGGAGGCTGGCAGGGCATTCTCTGTGAGGGCTCCAGGACTCTGGAACTTGCTCCTCACCTTGGTCCAAAGAAGCCCAAATTTGATGACTTTTTGGTCATACAGCAAGAGACATCTGTTTGACTGGGGTTTTTGAGAGGGCTGAAGATATGCTTCCTAGACAATGAAGGGATAGAAAAGAGTTTCTGTAGGTGACATAATGCGATCCTGGGATGCATAAACAGGGAAATCTCAAGTAGGAGTAGAGAGATTATTTTACCTCTGTATTTAGCACTGGTGCAACTGCTGCTGGAATAGCGTGTCCAGTTCTGATGCCCACAATTCAAGAAGGATGCTGATAAATTGGAGAGGGTTCAGAGAAGAGCCACAAGAAGGATTACAAAACATGCCTTATAGCGATAGACTCAAATCTGTTTAGGTTAACAAAGAGATGGTTAAGGGGTGACTGTAAGTATCTTCATGGGGAACAAATATATAATAATGGGCCCTTCAATCTATCAGGGAAAGGTATAACATGATCCAATGGCTGTAAGTTTAAGATAGACAAATTCAGACTAGAAATAAGGCATACATTTTTAATGGTGAGAGTAATTAACCACATGAACCATTTACCAAAGATCAGGGTGGATTCTCCATAACTGACCATTTTTAAATGTATGTTCTTCTAAAAGATATGCTCTAGGGTTTATTTGGGGAAAATTGTATAGCCTGTGTTATACAGGAGGTCAGACTAGATGATCACCATGGTCCCTTCTGGCCTTGGAATCTCTGAATTTATATTCAGAACAACTGCCTCCACAAGCAGAAATTTCTACAACCCCAAAAAAGAAGAGAGAGAAAGAGATTCTATGAAGTCCACTAGGGACTATGTTATTGCCAATCCAATTAATGTGGAAGGCACTCAGATACCTAGAAAACATAGCCTAGAACAGGTGGAACTCAGAGAAGACTGCCAGCTTCCCCTTACTACCTCTTCCACGCAGTAGTTCAGCCCTGAGCAAAAGGCAGGAAGGGATGGGAGCTAACATCATCAGGTTGTGGGGAAGAAAGGAGAGGAGCAGAGCAGTGCCCAATCTCATGGCCCCCAGTACAGGCTGTAGGGGAGCACTGAAAGATGCAGTGCGGGCTTACATAAACAAACATTCTTCAGATGTTTATGTCCCATGTGCCTGCTCATAATTTGAACTTAGTTGACAGTGATGGATAACATTCCTTGGCAATTGCTCAATCATTACAATCTGTGCATTTCCTCACCATGTCACTAGCAAATCTTAAAGGAGCGTGTTGCCATGAGATCAAAGCCACTTTCTGAAACTAGTAGGATGGCAGGTGGAGTTCTGTGAAAGCAACTGACTATCAGCTGAAAAGTTTTCTGGATGCTTTGTTAAAGATGTGTAAAATATTGATATCAACCAAGTCTGAACTCTCATAAAAATCTGTCCACAGTATTAAATGGAGTGTTGCCCTGCACATTCACAGCCTGATTTTCAAAGGTAATGAGCAACTTCAGCTCGCACTGAAGTCAGCAAGACTTTTGAAAATCAGGACATAATTATGTGCTATGGGCAAGACGCATTTGTTGAAGTGACCCATTACCCGTAAGATATTGCACAGTGCTTGGATTCATGGGTCTGTCTCAGGACTTAGTGATGCAAGTCATGATGTGCTACAGAAGCTATCACAGAAGCACAGAGAAACTGATTGGTTGATGTCTCAGACACTATAAAAGAGCTGAATATAACATTTTGATTTCCTGAGACAAGTGAAAAGTGAAAGGCTGTTTGATTACAAAAGACATACGTGGTACAAATCTCAAATACACAGTGATTTTTCCAGTGCTTGGCTGGATACAAGAACTAGTCTCACTTGAGTGTTTTCAGCTACCGTCTAAATTTCAGCAAGAGTTAGGATTTATCTGTAATATCAAGTGAAGCAGTAAACTTTCTGTGGAAGAACAACAGAGTTCTCAGTAAGTTTGTCTAATCAATTAATATATGGAGATATACCTATCTCATAGAACTGGAAGGGACCCTGAAAGGTCATTGAGTCCAGCCCCCTGCCTTTACTAGCAGGACCAAGTACTGATTTTGCCCCAGATCCTGAAGTGGCCCCCTCAAAGATTGAACTCACAACCCTGGGTTTAGCAGGCCAATGCTCAAACCTCTGAGCTATCTCTCCCTTAAACAAGCTAACCACTGAGCTATCCATCCCTTAAACAAATCATTCTGACTTTTGACTTGAAACTGACAGAGCAACTACAAAGCCCTAAGAAGATGACACAGCCTACCAGGTATCAGAGGGGTAGCCGTGTTAGTCTGAATCTGTAAAAAGCAACAGGGAGTCCTGTGGCTCCTTTAAGATGCCACAGGACCCTCTGTTGCTTTTTACAGCCTACCAGTTCAACCACCACTAGGTGTTTTTAATTTTCTTGTGAAGAAAAGATTGCAGCAAGTTTTCCCCCCCACACCTGTTCGGTATGGTGGGTGCAGCTTGTTGAGTGGGCGCATTGACTTGGCTTCTGCAGAATGAAGTATTTTAAAATGTAAAACTGATCAAATCCTACCTGAAGCCTAGTGACTGAAGAGACTGAGGACTTGTAAGACCAGGAGCAAACCATGGTATCTCCAAACTCTTGCCCAGGGTAGTCAGATTTATAGGGCCATGGCCATTAATAAAGTAGGAACCGGCCCTCTGACAGCTGGAGTTACTGCCTGTGTCTGCGGGCGGCTGAAATATTGAACAGCCAGTACTGAGGTGTAATAGTGGGAGGCAGCGTCTGTGCCAGGAGAGTAGTTTGCCAAGGAAGCGGAGACATGGGGGTGTATTTACCACGCGGAGGGCAGCGGTGTTTTGTTTGTTGGGGGGTGGGGGGAAGTACTTCTGGCAAAAAGCCTCAGGCTGGGTCTGGTTCATACCTGCCTGTGTTGGGCTGCGGTAGGGAAGCCGCGCCCCCCCAATTCCTCACTGCAGCGCCCCCTTTTCTCACCAGCCCCAAACCAGCCCCCTTTCCTCTCCCGCTACCCACTATGGGCCCGGCCATTCCCTCCCTCCCTGAGCCTTACCCAGCGCGGGCTGCCCCGGCCCCCGCCCCGGGCCCGCACTCACCAGCGTGCAATGCACCAGCACGTCGTAGCAGAGCCAGCCCAGCACCCAGCGATCCGCCGGGGCGCAGCGCCCGCCCAGCCTCCGGCCCAGCGCCCAGGCCAGGCCCAGCTGCACCGCGCACACCGCCAACGAGCCCGCCGCCGCCGCGCTGAGCAGCGGGGGAGCTGCGGCCCCGCGCCCGGCCATACCGCGCTCACCTGGCGGCCACGGCAGCGACTCCCACCCCCGCAGCACAGCCCCAGGGCGGACGGGCACCGCCAGGGACAGGGGGCGGGGCCCGGCCACCCTGCGGCAGCCCTGGCCACAGAGAGAGATGGGGGGCTGTTAGGGTTATGGACACCTACCAGCTGCCTTGGGCAGGAGGGTGGGAAGGTGGCTATGGGGTGTCACTAACTGTCTGCAGAAAGGCTCATACAGATTGGGTTTGGTAATATCAAATTCAAGCGTAAAGAAAAAAACTCACAGGGGTCCTAGAATGTAGTGTTATAGCTGGGGAGTTGAAAAAGGACAATGTGTGGTGATAGAGACTGACACTGTGGCCGTCCCTAACTGAGGCTGCTATCCTGACAATCTGAGGCTGAAAGGCCTCTTGTCCTACTGTCTGGAATACAAGCTTTAGCCTGAGCTTGTCTCTGCCCAGAAATTGCACAGGGCATTCAGGCCCTAGAATTTCCTCCAGCCATTCCTGCTTTGAGCCCAGTATCTTGTGACTGAGCTAGTACATTTCTTTTAGGATAGCCATTCTAATTAAACAGAGGAATTTCCACACTCGATCACACCCAGTCTGTTTAGTCCATATCCTATCTCCAGCAGTACCAGATGTTTTCAAGTGAACAAAACTCACTTCACCTCAGGGCAAGTTTCATTTTATAGGTACCTACTGTGTCATAATCCTACTAGCTCTTCATCTGTACCTAATTAATTGTACAGACATTTGCCATCAACTTATGCTTCTATGTTCCGTTAACCAAATAGAAAGACAATGTGATTGCATGTTAACTAGGTACTCCAGTTCAGCTTGTGGTAGACCAATAGAGTAATATAAATGCTTTAGGCTTAGGGCCCAATATTTATTTTAGTGCAGGAAAATACTCTAATTTTTCCATTTGATACATTGCCATTTAATTGTTAAAGTTATTTTTTTCACTTGGCTATTGATGCTCTTGAGTTCATCTGTAACATCCTTACCTTGTCCACTTGTAAGTCCTTGTTAAAGACCCACTCCTGCCATACTGCTTAAAGTGAATCTAATTTGCCTGGTTTTGTTCCTCTTTCCCCAACCTCCCTCTCTCTGTGTCTGTCCTTAGATTGTGAGCTCCTCAGAGCAGAGTCCATGAGAGTTTAGAAAGCTCCTTTCACATAGCGGGCATTAACATTAAGTAAATAAGGTGATTTGAGAGACTTTTCCCTAGTGTCACTGAGGGCAGAGGCCTTGCCTCTCAGGGTACCCAAGCCCTTTCAAGCCATTTTAGTAGGAGACAAATTTAGAGAGCAGAGGGTGGTCCTAAAGGAGTTACACTGCCATCAAAAGCAGTTTTCCAAATGTAAGAGTACAGTATAGAAGTCTTATGAGGTGTCATTAATCCTGGAGTTAAAATCCCATTCGTTAATTTCTCACACTATGCCTTCATCAAGATAGAGGACCTGGCACTGCAATTAAATTAGAAGGAACCATATTTGTCTACTAACTTGGATGTGGAAACAGAAGGCACAAAGGACCGAACAGTAGTGCAGACTGTAGAGTTGGCCTTATCTGCTCAAGTCTTGTAAATCCTAGTGTAAAGGAATGGGCTGGTGGGAAAATACATACAAGTTGACCATGGTTCCAGACTTTAGTCCCCTATGTACTACTATAGCTATTGCAAAAACCTGAAGCATCTGGCATTCAACATGGATACCAACTAGGCCTGAAGAGGGATGTCTCCAGCTGGATGTCAGGACCAGGATCAGCAAGCAACGGGGAACTCCCTTGGGAGAACGGTGTAGCAGCTCAGACTACATGCAGGGTGATTTGCTGTACCATAGTTCTATTCTATATCATTTCATATACCACTTTCATTATTATTGAGCACGTTACAGTAGTGTAACTAGGATCACAATTAATATCTGTCACACAAGGGTCAGTCTCATCCTTTCTGCATGGGGAAGGCTGTAAGTGCGGCATAGTGCGGTTTTGCTTTGGCAGGTTTTTTTTTTTTTTTTTTTTTTTTTTTTTAAATATACACACAGTTATGTAGGGGTTAGAGTTCATTCCAGTGTCTCAGACCAACCCCTGAAAAAAGTCTCCGACCTAGATGAGCTTTACCCATATGGCTAAAGTTCCCCTGTGCCTGAGAAGCAGACTTGACAACCACAATTCTTCATCCCAGAGCTAAGCAATCTCATAGGTACTTGGCTCCGCACCATGGAGCAGCTTAAAGATAAGAAACAAGACCTTGAACTTGACCTGCTATTTCATAGGAAGCCAATGTTAAGAGTGACAGAAAGGTTTGATGGGCTTGTGATAAGCCTGGGTTGGTGAGGAAAGATGTAGTAGTTTTTTTGTGCCACTTGGCGTTTTCTAAGACTGATGACTTCATGTCCAGGTACGTTGCACTGCTGTAGTCCAACTGGGAGGAAACAAGAACCTGAATAACTGGGGCTGTTTATTGTCCATGATAGGATGGAGTTTCTTAGCCAGCCAGAGATGAGAGGAAGCACTAAACACTCAGGTAGCAGTGAGAGGCTAATATCAGCAAGGAATCCAGGAATCTCTAAACTATGGATTGATTCAGTTCACATCAATATTTCTTCAGCTAAACCACCAATTGGGGTATTGGCCAGACTAAAATTGCTTTGCAGATCAGGAAATCCCTGAACACTAATCTCAATACCTGAGTTCCAGCTTGTTGCAATGTATCTCATACCTTCATCCCAGCAGACTGGTTGTGTGGTTACCATGTGGCTGGCAGGGTTTGAGAGACCAACCAATTGCATGCCCGTGGCCCACCCCCCTGCCCAAAAAGTCTTTCCCATGGAGGGAACCAGAAAGATTTACTTGGCACTAAAGATGCCTCGACTCTTGAGTTCTTTAGAAAGGTGTGAAGGGTGACAAACCTAGAACACTACCTCAACGTCAGGAACTCCAATAGCTCAAGCCCCAATTGGACAAGGCTGGCACTAGAGCCATACAGGTTTAATCTTTGCTACTCTCAGTTAGAGTCAGACTGCTCTCATTGTCAAGAAGCAGACTCCCAACTTAGCTATGTTCTGTGGAGAATGGTCAACAAAAGCCAGCTATGGTGAAAGGCTGCTAGCATACAAAATTACCATCAGTACTCTCAGAAGAGAGGATCTTCTGTAGGTCACCCCCAAAGTATTACTAATACTTCCTCGTTTTCATAAATGGGCTATGATCATAATTAGTTTTGTGGAAATATGGGAAGCTTAGTGTAGGATAAGTGGGAAGATAATATACTGTAGCAACAGTTACATGGGTGGCAGCCCAGGCAAGCCACCCACCTACAATCCTGTCCAACACCTGGGTATGTACTCAGGCAACTACCCCAGCCACTACCTGTACAACAGCCACACTACTAGTTTTAGGCAGTAGTTTGATCCAAACTAGCATGTACAGCTACCGGAGCTAGGAATTACACCTCCCAGCTGCAGTGTGGGCACACTATTAGTCCACCCTCTCAGTGCGTCAGTGCTCCTATCCCTAGTATTTCATACATAAGCTAGTTGCTCCTCAGCAGTCACAGCTTTTTCCTACCCCTGTTGGCTGCTACTCCCCTCATCTCCTGAGGTAAAAACTAGCTCGTTGCCATCCCACTGCCTCCCAGCTTTAATCCAATCACCATGGAGCTCTTTCCCCCATCTTTCCTCCAACCTCCCGCAGAACACTCAATTGTGAGGCAAGCAAACCTGTGCTGTTTGAGATTGCTGAGTACTTCACAACCTCTGTAAATAGTGCAGCCACAGAGCTGAGCATGGTGCAGGGATGGGAGGGAGGAGGAAAATATCTCATCCACAATCCTAATTTGAACCCCCACACCCAATCCTAGCAATACCAGCAGCCCTACACCCAGCCCCTACATCCTACAGCACCCAGAAAACTTCCCAGTCATTCCAGGGACCCAAATCCTAGAATATGGTGGATCATGAGACGACTGCCACTCTGTGGGTTTCAAGCCAAAACAGTTAAAAACTCCTTGGATAGGAGAGTCTGGGTCCTCATTTTCTGGAAAACCAAACAAAAAAACAGACTCATACTCACCAAGGTTTGAGGGATTCCAGCTAGCAGAGTGGGAGAGGAATAGATTGTCAGACAAGAGATCTTGGTTGCTGTGTTGTAGCCATGTTGGTCCCAGGATATTAAAGACAAGGTTCTTTTATTAGAAGATAAAAATTAGAATATCTTTGTATTAGAAGTTGGTCCAATAAAAGATACTTCACCTCACCCATCTTGTCTCTAGAGATCTTGTCCTTGGTGAATAGCTGATTAAACTTTTCCCACTCATTTTTAAATGGTTCTGTAAAATGTAGAAGGAATACACTTGGGAGGCAGAGCAGCAGTGATTGTAGCTTGAGATTAGCACTGCTTAGGTGGAGGTGGGTTGGCTGAGGGCACCAGCTTATCCTCTGATCTCAAAAGCCTTTACCAGGTTTGGCCTGACAGTAGAGGACCACTGGATGGCCAGCAGAAATTACCCATCTGCTGAAAAATTAAATAGAAGAGTTACATCTTTTGTAGGTTACTGTACTGGCTTGTCCACGGTGTTAGTTGGCATTGGAAGTCCTTTGTTAACAAATGTAACAGTTAAGAGTCCCGGGGACAGCTCTGGGCTTGTCTACACATGGAGTTGTTCTTGATTAACTCCATGTATGGACACTCTTATTCCATAGTAAGTATCCACACATGGAGTTTTATCAGGAACAACTCCATGTGTAGACCAGCCCTCAGGACAGAGACTAGCAGCAGTCAGAAATGTTGAGACTTTTTGCCCCTTCTATCACCACCTTCGTTTCTATGCTCAGACTGAGTTTTGAAACTGTTTAGTCACATTCCAGCAGCTTGTTCTTTTGACCAGCTCTGAATGAGAACAAGGAAAAGCAGGAGATACCAGGAATCCTTAGTGCCAAAATCTTCAGTGCCTACTGCCTCCCACTCACCTATGAGCAAGTGATCCAGAATTCCAGGTAAAGTGTATCAGACTGCAGAAATGGAGAGATCACTTTTTTGGCTTGGATAGGATTAAACAATATCATCAACCCCAAATCTACAAAAAATCATGAAGCAGGTTCCAACCCTCCCCCACTCCCCCTGAGATTTATGAATAGTAATGAGATTTTAAAAATAATACATTTGGGGGATTTGTCTGTCTTGCAGTTTGAGCTTTTATGGTTACTGTTTTCAAGTTTCTCTCTGCAATCATAAGGACCAAAAAACTTTAAAAATATGAAAACTGAGATTCTCATATAACTGTAGGAAAAATTAAAATGTTTTGACTAAAAATGGTTATGGGGAAAACATTGTTTTGCCCACGTAAAAACAAATTCTTACAGCCATTAAATTCAGCAGCTCTAGCGGGGCTCTAAGTCCCTGTTCCAAAGCACAAAGTTTGGCAGGAGGTGACTCTGGTGACAGGGATGTGCCTTTTTCGGTGCCCATAAAAAACTGCCAACATTTGATCAAGCTATAAGCCTTTGAAAAATCTGTTTGCCTATGTTCAGTAGAGATGAGTCTTGTGAAAGATTGGTAGATAAATTCTCCAAGATTCCAGATACACTGAGCATGCTCCATCCCCAAAGTTCCTCCAGGCCAGACTTACACCTGCCATTCCCACAGAGCAATTGAGCATGCTCTATCCCAAGACTGCAGAGACTGAACAGGACTTTTTCCCCTGCAATTACTTCTCACAGTGGCCCGGCAGCCACGGAGGCACTGGAACCAATAGCAGAGACACTTTTTGCTTTGCTTTGTTTTTGCTGACATCAAGGCAGCGAGAAGGCTGCTATACTGGAATGTAGAGGGATGACATATATTAGGGGAAGACTGAGAATAGACAGTTGCAGAAGTCAGGGATGGGTAGGCACAGAGGTGCTCTGGGAATAAATCAGGGTGGTGTAAGAAGCGGTTGTCAGTAGGACTCCTGTTTCATTTGGTGCAGAAGTCAGAAGATGTGTAGTTAATGAGGCAAGGGATTGCTGGAAGAGAAAGGATAGTCTCATGGTTAAGGCAACTGAATGTTGCCCTGGATACTGCATTCTATCCCTGCCTTTGCCAGAGTTTCTCTGTGATGCTGGTCAAGTCACTTAAACCAAACTTTTCACAGGTGGTCATTGTGTATTCCCCTTTTTCTGGGTGCCCAACATGACACACCCGGGGCCAGATTTGTTAAAGTATTGAGTGCTCACAGCTGCAACTGAAGTTGACTGGAGCAGTGCTTTGAATATATAAAGTGCTATATAAATGCTAAGCACTCTGAAAAATCAGGACCTAGGTGTTTCAAGCTGGGCATCCAAAATTAGTGATTTAGAAAGAAGTCTAAAGGCTAAAGAAGTTTAGCCTTTTTCTGTGCCTTAGTTCCCCAGCTGTAAAATGGAGATTCCACCACCACCACCTAATCTCACTGGGGTGTTGTGAAGATTAAGTTAATGTTTGTGAAGCATGCAGATACTATGGCTGAGAGTACCACGGAAACATCCATAAAGAAATTAATGTAATCAGTGCAGGGTTTGTATGGCATGCAATAAATAAAGCATGGGGCCACACATTGAACGTGGAGGATAAAGAGAAACACTGAATCGTTTAGCAATTCACTAAATGAGGCATTGTGGAAAAATACAGTATGTAACCATGTAGTTAAAGACTGTATCCTAATGCATATGGACAAGGGAGAAGAATTAAAGTTTGCACACCCAACCTAAATTCTCATTATTTGACATTGCAACCTTAAAATTCTTCTAATGAAGTTTCTGGAGTGTAGCATATATTTACTTCAACTACTGCACTTAAGTATATCACCAAACAGTTTATGGTAAAGCTTCATCAAAAAGCAAAACCAAAGTAACTATAAATGTTCTAGTTTTACAAAGACAAGACAATCCAAAATATTTTGTATATCTGATGATCTCTATTTGCCAACTGCCTCTCAAAAGCAAAGAATGTTAAAATACAACCTCTAGTGATTTCATACTGTTTTAGAAACTTGGATAATATACTCCCATCCTAATAATTTTACACTTTCATCTTGCAAATATTTCCATTTCCAGTTGAATACATCATTTTTTTCCTATTTATGTTTGTGAGCATAAGTACAATCAGTATCTCAGAAAAAGGTTCACTTCTACTGCAAAACTAACAGAGGAACCCAAATGAACTAGGCTATTTAGGTAGAAAGCTTTTTAATGGAATTAATATCTATTTTAAATATTCTGCATCAGATTAGAATAAGTAGGTCAAATCTGGGACATGAACACTTGACAAACTCCTTTGAGATTTAGAAAAAAAAACATGTCGGTCAATGCATCTCCTCACACATCTATTGCTTAACAGATGCATAAAGCAAAACTGAAGAGCTATGTCACCTTGAAAAAGATAAGGAAGACATTCTTGTAAGATGCTTTGTAAAAGATACAAGACATTTTCTTTAAAAAAACATTGCACAACAAATTCTAACCTAGTAGCTCTCAAAATGTTCGTAAGTAGGACCAGCTGTATGGTTAACAGTTTATAGGGTAAAATTTTCAAAAGCACCTAAATGACTTAATAGCCTAGGTCACATTGTCAAAAATCAAAGTGAATAGGAGGGTCCCCAGTACCTAAATCACTTTTGAAAATGGGACTTAGCTTTTGTCTGAACTAAGCAAGTAAGCCAAAGGGAGAAATTTACAGAAGAGCCTAACATGCAAAGAATAAGATAAGATAGTGCCTATACATTTTGTGCTAGTAAATCTTTAAAAGACAATGGTGAATAAGCAGGTAGAACATAAATACCTGCAACCTGGAAAGGAAGTCTTCTGGAAGTTCTAGCAGGCTACAGTGTTAAAAAAAAAAAGTGTTATGAAAAAGTCTGCTTGCTTCCCAATTTGAATTACTTGTAATTTATTCCCTAATTTAGCACATATGTATATCATGTACACATGCCATTGACTCAGACAACTGACAGAATAAATTGGCCTTTAGCTTTACTGCAATTTTTTTCCTTTGTAACTACAAAACTGCTAGAAATTGGCAGTCTGAAAAGCACCACTTTTGCCTTCACACCACTTACTATGAGTGTAACACAACCTTCCTCCACTGGATGGTCAACTCTATAGCAAATATAAAACTCCACATTAGAACAGTATTCAAAGTTTCAAAGATCACTGCATTCGCTTATTTTGTTTAAGTAACATACTTCAAACTTTGATGTGGAGTTCTACTAGCTAAAATTTGGTCAAAGACAGAAAAAACCTTAAATCAATTTGAAAAGACAGTTTGATAGTTTTCAAAATAAGTTTTTGCATGTTTTATAGTATTTGATAGCAGCTTTTTATTGGTTACAAAACCTAAGCCCATATACAAAATTAGGAACACATTTAGATGCCTCTTTTGAAAGAACGTTTTAGTCTATTTTAACTGATAGTTTAAAAAAAATAATAAAAACAATGCAATTTTTAAACACTTCTGAAAACTTAAAAGTGCAGCAATATACTTGGTTTCCTTTATTAACTATGAAATGGTGCAATCCCAATCAAAAGCTGATAAGGTCACAACAGAAAGAAATGAGCAAATGCTTTGTAGTGCTTTACTCAGTTCTCCGATGTTCACTTTTAATGTGATGCACTGAGTGCAAGAAAAAAAATTAGATCTTCACAGTTGTGGAAAATCATGAATGTAATCTCAATTTGTATGTAATCTCTAGGAAAATCGCGAGTGCAGGCTGAAAAGGGTAACTGTCAGTCTATATGGCATATAGAGAACTAAATTGAGAATAAAGAGGGGGAAGATTTGTTCACATCATCATCAGCTGGAACTCTAATTTCACAAAACTTTGTGACCTTACTAACTTTGACTTTCTATTGTTTAGTTTTAGCAAACACCACACAGTTTAAAGATTTTAGACTATAGTATGTGACTAGGATGCAGTTACCATATGAAGCTTCAACTCAACTTTTGGGAAAAGAAAAAAAGGCACAATGAACTTCAACTCAATTTTATGTGCACAAGAGTTGAAAAATCTGAGCCACCTTAAAGAGAAATTGATTCTAAAATTTATAAAACCTATAAATAATCAGAGGCCAAACCACTATATTAAAACAGATTATCTAGCAAGTAAAAATCTTGCATTTTAAACATACGCTTGTATCTATTTAAGATACAAGACAACTCGCTCTTTAAAGTGGCTCCACCTTGGCAGATATATATTTAATGAATGCACACCTGCTATGTGTTGTTCATCCGTGGAAAAAAAACAGCTGATCCACAAAGCTCTGATGGCATCTGTCCTTATCTTCATCACAGTAAATACAACCCACATCCAATAACTAAATTAGTTTAGATTTTTCTATCCCTTCACATCAATGCATTGGGAAATTACACCCAGTAAACAACGGCAACAAAACCAGCTTGTGTGATAGCTTACAGAGTTTCAAATTATTCATCTTCACCCCACCAAAAGCAAATCCCTTTGAAAATAACTGGGCCAGACGACTTTCCGAAAGCAATGACCTCTCATATTACCAGCTTATATAAAGTTATTTAATGTGTGCTGCATATCAGGCTTATGCTGAAACACTGCAGCTTCTAAACAGCCTCACACATCAACTGGCTTGTAATTTTTTTAAATTACGTGAATACGGTTTTAGACTCATTTCTGAATTACTCTTCCAATACTCCAAGAATGAAGCTTTTATGATGCTTCTAAATAGCTGCTGGTTTGTTGCCAACCACATCATCATAAGCACTGGTTACTAAGTAAAAAATAGTTTAAGACTAAATTACAGTAAACATGAAAGCTCCACAGTTTAAACCCAATATAAATCAACCTTATCCAATTATCAATTTAAAATGAAATATACTGACTACTGGAAGTTGAAAGCAAGATTCTTTTTAACCAATGCGTGGTTTTGGACAGATTTTTTTTCTAGTCAAGGACTCTTGCTTTCAGCTTAAACAGAAGTTCAAGTCCATAACAGGTTGTAGCTCAGGTAAAATACCATGCACAGCATCTGATTACTTCAAAACAGCAGGAACACACAGGCTGAAGTGAGTGGTCAAATAGGGCTCGCTGTTCTCAAAAATTAGGTATAACGGCAAAAGCTTTACCAGTCCAAATCTACAGTTCATTCTCCAACCCTGGTTTCTGAGGCAGTTAATGAACACACATCAATTACTGATAGATGAAGTAGTTTGTTTTTTAAACTTAACTGTTTAATCAATTGCCAAGTGTAAGTTACTTTTATTTCAGTTTCACCAATGAAATTCATTTGGCTTGCATTTTTGAATCTATTCTTCCACATAAAGTATATGAAAATATGTTTGTGGAGGAGGATGGAGGCTCAGACCAAACTGTGCCCCTGTAAAGTCTTCCAAAATGTATGCATCATACCAAAGTGTCTTGATCCACAGCGCACCATTTTCCAAAGAAGTTACTTTTCCGTGGAAAGCAGATGTGCCACCACTATGAAATTTTCTTAACAAAACTGCAGATTGCGGTTGTCAGCATGTGGCACCAGGGAAAAAGGCAAAAAAAGAAGGTAATTGGGACTGTTAAAAAGAATTGTAAAACAGTTTAAGAGATCATGCATATGCATTTACAGTCCACGTGATAGTGACTTTTGGCAACTGCAAAGTGACCGATACATGGCTTGCTTTAGAAGCATCAAAACGAGGAGGCATGTGTGTCTTGGAGCCTTTTTTTTTCACTTGGTAGCCATTTGGTGGTGCTTCGTATTGGTGTGGGACAGAGAAGCTGCACTGTATTGAACTTAAAAATTAAATTCTTTTGTTTGAAGATTGGCTGTTGGGTCAAAGTTGTAAGTACCTCCTTGAGTGGCTTCAGGAATGAGGCTGGGATCTTCATCAATCTATAAAGATATAATAAAAAGTAATCCATACAAACCCAACACCTTGTACAAGTCATTTAACATACAGGGATGCATAAATATTTCATAAATATTGGCCAACTGAAATATTTTGTTACTAAAAAGTGAAATGTTAATAATTTTAGCCAATTCAATATAACTTTTTTTTTTTAAAAGAAAAATCATGCTTTGTTCTAATGCCATTAAAGGAAATAGATGCATCAAATCCTTATTGATTGTGTTACCACTTAATTACAGCAAAGACTCTTAACTACAAAATTAAGATTGAAATTTTAGCTTTCTACTATATCATCTAATCAATACTAGTGAAATCTAAAAACTAGTTTTGTGCTTTTCTCAGGGTTACCTATTGTATTAAATTGATTTTTATCTATAGCTGATAGGAATTCTTGTCTTTTTTTTTTTGGTAATCAGTATTTCTTCTTTGATTCTGAAGATTCTAACTTAAGTTATTTCAGAGTGATTTATTTTTTAAACTTCTCAAATTCCCAGTTGAATATACTATATTATTTTACAAAAGAAACAAATTAAACTGTCTTATTGGTGTAGCATGCAAGCCATTAATATAGAAGAACCATGATTCAATTTCCCCTCTCAGAGTTTTAGAAGTTAGGCACACAGGTAACATTTTGTTTCTAGTGAAGGCTAAAATTATCAATAGCATTACAATATGTACACCTGATTTCCAGCATACAGTCCACTGGCAGCAACATTGAGCATGCTAGGAAAAGATTACTTGCTGATATTTGTTCTGAATGTATTGGCTCTGAAAATCAGACTTCAGGAGCCACATGTCATGTCGCATGAGTTACTGAACCATTCAAAGCAGTAAGGCCATCTGAGGGTGCATATACTGTTTACACACTGAGATCCAGTATTCTGAAACACTACAAAGATAAGTCGACCTATATTAGGTCGACTTAAAGCCACTGGATTAATTACTGTGGTGACTGATGTCCGCACTACCTTCCTTGGGCCAATGGTGTGCGTCCTCACCATGAGCGCTTCCACCGACCTAAGAGGGGGAGTGTGGGGAGCTGAGAGCCTGGTCTCTCAGCTCTGTTGGCAGCTCCCTGCCAGGAGCCCATCTGCCCTGTTGGGAGAGGAGGGGAAGCCACCCGGGGCTCCCAGCCAGGAACGGCGTCCATTCTTGCCCCAGCTCACAGCATCGACAAAGACACTGTGCCACCCTAACACCACCAACATAAGCCCAACACCTCTGGTTTTATTATGTCAACATAGCAGGGGAGTTACATTGGCGGGAGGAGCATTTCAGCATGTATACCTCCACTCTTTTATTGACAAAAGCTGACTTTTGTTGACAAAACTGTGTAGCGTAGACAAGGCTTTAGGATTCTGGAGTGCTGACCCCTAAAATCCTTCAGTCCCTCTCTACTTCAGGAAACTCATTAACTCCTAAAGAGAGGGGAGGAGGAAAGTCTGTAGATCTGCTGAGCAATACATCTGGAGAACAAGTTACTGGCAAATAACTTTTCTCCTTCATGACAATGCTTATTACTCTAAATGAATGCCAGTGAAGCTCTGCAGAGGCAGCGACAAACCTCAGCAGAAAAGCTGAGTGCTAATTAAGAAGAACAAGAGCACTTTCCCAAACTGAGGATCCAATCTGGATTTAGAGTCGATACAATGCTTTGTTAAGTGTGATTGAACTACAACTAGCAGGACTGTCTTCTTCTACAAAGACATTACAAAGCAGCACACCAAGGTTGATACTTCTTTAGTACAAGGGTACTGTCATCCCTTAGGAAGTCAGGAGAGGGTTAGTCTGGTTTCTGAAGAAAAGGACCACGCCTGCATGCCCTATTGCAGTGAACTACAAGGGAATAATGTAGAGTTAGTGGCACAGAGAGAATCAGTGGCCTTCAGTCTCCTCCAAAAAGGTAAGAGAAGACATTCCACAGGGGGTGGGGAAAGAAAAAGAAAAAAAAAAAGATGCTTCTGGGCAGGGAGCCATAGTACTGTCAGGCAGGTGAGGTAAATATAGCTTCTTTTCCCCTCATTTGTGTAATCCTGTTAAAGGGCTTGGTTTGTTTGCCTTAGTCCTGAAAAGGGACAGAATACTGTTTTGGGTTTGATAGTTACTTGTTATAAATAACCACCCGAAGAGTGTTGTCTAGCTTTATTTTGTGGCTCTACATAGGACCCTAAGACATACTGACACTGAAAATCCAGTAAAGTTATAACAGAGCTGCCCAAAAAACAAAACAACAAATCCACTGACTCAGTGTCCTATTTACTCCTGGGGGAATTCTGCAGAATTCATGTCCCCCACAGATTTCTTTGCTTCTCTGCAGAAAAATGACTGACAGGGAAGCAAAGGTAAGCTGCAAGAGCAGTCACTTGCCCCTCCCCAGCAGTGCAGGTGTGTCATTTCGAGCAATGCAGAACCCCCACCCTGCCAAGCCTTATCCCCTGCATCCATTCAATTGGTATTCAATTGTTTAACAGTGCGATTAAATCACAATTAATTTTTAAAATCATGATTAATTTTTTGAGTTAATCGTGTGAGTTAACTGCGATTAATCGACAGCCGTAGTTTAAACCCCTAATTACCTGGCACCAAGAGTCAAGTTTCCTTGAAACAGACTGCACCACAGCTAGGTGATTCCAAAGCAAACCTTCTACAGCTTCTAGAAGCCCTTTGTTTGTGGGAACAACTACCTGTCTCCTTCAACACCAGAAGGTCAAATATCACATGATTTACTATGGACTGAAACAAGAGGAATGTCAGACACTGCCATCCTTTCTACTAGATCCTAAATGCCTTCAGGTCCCTCTGAGGAAAGGACAGAAGCATCAGGTGACAAAGATGGGGGGGAGGAATACTTCTGATGAATGACACCCAGCCTGTTACTCTGATACCAAATCCTTCAGGACAGAAATGGAAATTCTCATCCTGACAGCACTCTGCTAAAGGTCTGGAATATTTTGGGGGAGACAACCTAGATATCAGTTTTCCTTCACCCTTTTTGCTGGAACCAACTCTCCAAAAGAGCCTGAATCAGGAAGAGCTGGAGCCCATGAGGGTCAAAACTCCCAAGGAGGACAAAAGACAAGAAGGTGGATATACATCTTATTCTGAAACAATTGACTCCCTCGGGCAGCAGCAGATGGCCAGAGTGACAAAAAGGTATCTAGATGCAGGAATAACACTGCCAGAAATACAGCTTCAGAGCCTTCAGCTCTGTTCTTTAGTGGCTGCTCCTTCTCCCCACAGAAACCATGACTGATTAGACCTCTCTGAGATGGTGATTTCTCAGTAAGAAAGGATGCCAACATAGGAAAGACTGTTCCTATGAGAAAATAAAGAGGATAAGTTAGAAGACAGATCCAACCTGACTAATAAATCTCATTGCAAAGCCCAAGGAGTGCAGGATCCAGACACCCAGCATCTGAGGAAGTCCTAACTTCTTTTGACATCCCAGGATTTGAAGAAATGCGTGCAACTAGGCAGGGCTGGACCTGAACCAACCTTTGGATACGACTGACTTATATCCTGGTGCCTTTTTTCATGCAAATCCCTTGAACTTTTACACACTTTTTAGAAACTATGGACAGTGACTCAGGATTCCCTATAATCTGAGGTGCATAAAATCACAGAATCAGAAGTGTAGGACTGAAAGGGACCTCAATAGGTCATCTAGTCCAGTCCCCTGCACTCAAGGCAGGACTAAGTAGTAACTACTAGACCATTACTGACAGGTGTTTGTCTAACCTGCTCTTAAAAACTTCCAATGATGGAGATTCTATGACCTCCATAGGCAATTTGTTCTGGTGTATAACTACCATGACAGATAATAAGTTCTTCCTAGTGTCCAGCCTAAACCTCCCTTGCTTCAATTTAAGCCCATTGCTTCTTGTCCTATCCTCAGAGATTGAGAAAAAACGTTCACCCTCCTCCTTGTAACAGTTTACATCCAGAGGACGAACCCAAAAGTCTTGGATCCTTTGTCTGGTCCTAGGGCTTCCAACTCAGATACTTTAGACTGTAGACGCAATCCACTCAAATCTCCAGGAGAAAACTCCTCACTCCACCAAGCACTCCAACAGGACGAACTTCATCCCACAGTGGACCTTCTAAAGAAGCCTCAAAGTCATTTGAGTAAACATATCTTGAGCTAACATTTCATGGTGATTGGATTGTTGGAAACTAATATTTTGGAGGAACAAGATCACCAAGCAGTCAATTGTTGCTATACCTGCAATTATAACAAAATACCACTCAGGACAAAAATGTCCAAGAAAATGTTAATCACCATAAAAACTATTGATTCAATCTGTGCCAACTATTCCTGCACAGTGAAAACAGATTTGTGGTCACAGAACCAAACCCAATAAGAAGAGTGGAACTGAGGGAGTAATGGGGAAGGGACCTCTTTTCCTTGGCACTGAATTCTAGGATTATACATGCACCCCTTAACAGTTTTACTGTTCTGAATGGTTCCATGGCTTCTACACAGGACATGTGAGGCCTGGAGTGGTAATCTGAAGGAGAACTGCTGGCATCAAACAATTTTTAAGGACAGTGCAGGGTTAATCATAATATCTGATATAAATCTATTTTTCTATAAAGTATATAAAACTTGATTTGCAAGTATATTTTCTTCTAATGATAAACTGTTCAACTTTAGAAGGTGTTGTAGTGTGGGCTAGCTTTTACTGGTTTATTAGGCAAAAAATGAATTGCCCGTCTTAGTCAATGTCTGTTTGAGGCAGTTTCTTGGTGCAAGAAAGGAATGAAAAAGATGGAGTAGGAGCAGGAACAGGTCAAAGAAGTCACAGAAGGGAAGGAAACCACAGAGGGAGAATGGAAGATTGAGAAAGTATCTTAATCTTTTAATTAAGACAAGCTGTACAGAAAAAGGTAGGAAAATATCCTCTGAACAACCCATGTCCATAAAGGGGGATGACTGAAGTAACGCTGACAATGTAGTTACTAAATTAAAATATGGAGTTCAAAAGCATTCACACCAAACATTTCATACATCCATAACCACACACAGAGCATTCTTTAATGTACTTACATCATCACCAGAGAAATACTGATCTATGATTTCAAATGCTAGTTTATAGATGTCCTCATTCTCGTGCTGTTGCAAGGCTTCAATTTTCTCTAAACCTGGCCAAATGACAGCAGGAATAAAAGCGTTCAACAGGTTAAAATGAAGTTTGTTAGTAGCTACTTTAGGTTAGCATTTTAGACATAACAAAATACTGCCTTTAGTTACATTAGTACCTCAAGACATACTGGAGAACAAGGATGGTCACGATGGAGCCTAGCTTCCAAACATGACCCAGAATGTTCTTTCAAAGTTGCCATTTTCATCTTTAAGACAGAGGTGTGGCTTGTGGAATCTACAGGTCTCAGCACAGCCCGTTTCCATGGGCCACCCACCTTAATGATGATGCGGAGTCAAACCTGTTCTTAAAAGCCTCCAGGGCTGCTGCAATCCATTCCCTTTTATGTAAGTTAGGTGAAGCACTCAGTTAAGCAAAGTTTGTGTATTTCTGCTGTATAGCATGTATCCTTTGTCCCATACAGACATTGTACATCTTGGCAGGCTAAAAGTGGTTCCACATTAGAGTAGCATACCAAGAGTGAAATGCAAACAAGGTGACAGAAGAACATAGCTACAGTAGTTTAAAATCATAACTTCAGTTTCGAGCAAGAAATTTATGTACTTGGGAAAAACCTTTTTTAAGACATTCATTTATCTCTAACTTGCTTTTGAAAAATTAACTTGCCATCATATCTAAATTGCTGATGTGTGATTTAACAGGGACTTGCTACCTCAAGCCCAACTTCTCTTCCTATTTTATTCTGCAGGGAAGTCAAAATACTGACATTCATTCCCACTGCAATGGAGTGATGCAAAACCATGAGTGCAGATGGATCAAAAGCATAGGCAGAAGTTGGGTGGAAATAACGCTCTCTTTAAAACAAATCTGAAAAAGATACAGAAAGCTACTACTGAAATACACTGGTCTGTGGAAGTATGTCCTCACCCCACCCTGAAACCAAGTGTCCCCCAATGTGAAAATCCCTCTAAATAAGTTTCACTAAATAGAAAAAAGCCACAATGGCTACAAGATAATGTATTTTTTCCCTTTCTGACAGTTTCATCCACTTATTTAAATACCACATAAGGACCAATTGCTGGTGTTATGTGGCATGTGCCAATGGCCGTAAGTCAGGGGTTCTTACAACATATGTTTTGGTGGCCTCAGTTCAGCCACCACCTCTTGCCACAGCCCTGGGGCTAAGGCCTGAGCCTCGCTGCCCCCGGAAAAGTGGGTCAGGAATTCAGTGGTTGCCTGCAAAGTCCCAGGTTCCTCCGGTGACATGCACACCGGTCCCATGTGTCTCCAGAGGCGCTGTCCAGATCCCCTGAGGAGACTGCGGTGCAATGTGCTGATCCTGTTGGCAGTGCCAGCAAACACCAAGGCAACACATCCAGGAGCAACACTGGGCACGGGGGGGGGGGGCCCCCTCTTTCCCCCCCCCCCCCCCCCCCAAAATCACTGCCTAGGAGGTTGTCGTGGCAGCAAAAAAATCCAGTGGGGGCCACATGTGGTCACAGTGGCCACATTTTAGAAACACTGCCTTAAGTACTGCACTGGTTCTGAAGAAGGAAGACAAAGTGATCCATAGCAAATAAAAGTTTAAAAAAGTCTAACAAATAAAATCTTACCTCCACATTCTTCTATAATTTCAGCTATTGTGCTAGCCTCATCACCAGCCATTATCAGAATGTTTTTCAGCCCATCCAGGACCACCTGGACCACCTGAGAGTCTTTTACTGACAGTAAATTACAGAATGGTGGTATTACGTTCTGTTGTACAAGATATTCAACCTAAATATGGGGAAAATGCCTTCAGAATTATATACGATTAATCTTACAATACACTACATTTTAACAACAACCTGAAAGTCAGCCACACACACCTGATCTTTTCTTCCACTTATCGTCAAGTTGCTAATTGCCCATGCAGCTTCCTTTTGTGTTCCAAAGTCCCCCTGAAGGGTAAAATTGATAGTTCATTAAAATTAGCAAGCATACATCTGTAAAGCTTATTAACTCAAATATTCCCTGTGTCAGACTTATAAAAAGATGATGACAAACTTGCGTAACTGACAGCTTGACTGACCTTAGCCAGCTGGTGTATGATCATAGGGATTAGTCCAGCATCTATTACAGCTTGAACTTGTTGCTGGTTTCCTGCTGTGATATTGGAAAGGAACCAAACTGCTTCCTACAATCAGACAAAATGAGAAACCACCTTTCTTTAGAAATAATTTAAGTCTTTATACATGGCTAAAAAGCATTACATGTGAATTGCAATGACACAAAAATAAAGCATTAAATAAGTCCAGCAATTCTTCATCAATCTGTTCCACCATGTGTTCCTTGTCCTAGAAACACTTATTCCCTGGAAAAAAAAAAAAAAAATCAAGGATTGTCTTCACTACAGGGAGAAAGAAGCTGCTGCAATCGATGCAGTTGGGGTAGATTTAGCAGGTCTAGTGAAGACCCGCTAAATGGACATCAGAGCCATCTCCGGTAGACCCTGGTACTCCACCTCTCCGAGAAGAGTAAGGGAAGTTGACCGGAGAGCGTCTCCCATCAACGCAGCGCAGTGAAGACACCAGGTAAGTTGACCTAAGCTACGTTGACCAGTTACGTTATGACTTAGGTCCAAGTAGTAATGACAAGCCCTCAGAGGCATTCAGTGAGCTTTAGAGTAAATCTGGCTTCTGTGACTGCAGTTTCAATTTGGCAAACTATATAGGCCAGGGGTTCTCAAACTGGGGGTCAGGACCCCTCAGGGGGTCGGGAGGTTATTATGTGGTGGGACACGAGCTGTCAGCCTCCACCCCAAACCCCGCTTTGCCTCCAGCATTTATAATGGTGTTAAACATATTTTTAATTTATAAGGGGCGGGGGGTTACACTCAGAGGCTATGTGAAAGGGGTCACCAGTACAAAAGTTTGAGAATCACTGATATAGGCCTTCAAATGACACACTTAGGTACCAAAAAGCCAGACTTACACCCGTGGCCCTCTGTCTGTCTTATCCCATGTGCTAGAACTTCCAGCTCTCCTCACCTCACCCCCAGACAGCTTCTATAATGCAATCATGTGTTTCCAATACAAAATTCTGCAACACAGTGAAAGCTAAAGACATAGGGGTCAATATAAAATAAAGTTTAATGGGACTTTAAATATACATTTAGTACATTATCCACTGGACCAGTTTCATTTACACTAAGGCCCCCCAGAACATTTTGCAGTTATATTTGAACCCACTTTCTGACAACTCTGCACTGCTAGAGTTAGTATAATTAAGGATCTGACCTTCTGTATTTATTGTCATATTTAGTTAAATAAAACTATATTGAGTCAGGGAATCCAGAGGCCTGACTGCAGATTTTAGCTCAAATATGCTTTGAATTACTTGGGAGGTGGGGGGGAGGAGAGGAGTTTGCTTATAGTGTTTATTGAAACTCAGATGTGAGAAGTTTTAATCTCTGATTTTTGCATATAAAACTAGAAATGACTAGAAGACCCTCATCCTAAGAAAATGAAATAACCAATAGTTTAGTCAGTGGTGGTCTTCTGCACTGGCACCAAAAAAGACCTGGGTTCAGTTCCTATTTCCATTGTCTTCTTGGACCAGGGAGTGGTGTTGATGCAATTCATTCAAGGCCCCCCCACTGGGCAGACAGGTAATCCTCATGTTGCTCAGTTCTCTTTTCCAGGTGATTCAGCAGCAGAACCAAGTCTCAAGGAAATCACACAGTTCTTTGTTAAAAGAAAAGGGCTATATAGGAAGAATTACCAAGAACTCCCATAGCAGATTCAGAGAACACTACCAGACAGTCCATTTGTAAAAGGAAAAATAATTCAAAGCTCAAAATAACGAGCTCATATGGTTCTTTCCTGGGAGCAGCTGTATCCTGAGCCTCACTCTCTTCAGGGTTACTAGCGTCCAAATGTAGGTTGTTCGTTTTTTTAAACAGGGGGTTATGACCCTCTTTAAATAAACCCAGAAATAAGCCCCACTTCTTGTCATGACATCTAAGAAGCAACTCCTAGAGTCCCTTCCTGGGAGCAGCAAGAAGTAGGTAGGATACAGCCCAGCAACTGCAGCTATATGTTCGAGAGAACGCCTTCAGGGCTCCTAGCAACTGGCAGGGGCTAGGGGGAGCAGAGGGCAGTCACCAGGGGACCTCCTCTGCAGATAACACAGGGGAGGGAGTAAGTGTATGTATCCTGAAAGATAGGAAGCTTTTTCTCCATTCACCTGTCTTTTTGGTGGAGGGGGAATCAAAGAGGGGTGAGGCAGGGCTTACTGAACACAAACTGCCCCACCCACACCTAAACAAACACAAGTAACCATAGCAGAGGAAAGGCTCTGAGTACTTCCTCCCATTAACTCCCAAACTTCTCCACTTCCTGCACACACAACAGGGAAGCCCACTGACATAAAGCTGGAAGGAGAGAGGAAAGGAAGCACAGGCTGTCTTTCCCCTTCTCTTCAAAGCAGAGGAATCCATATCCGCCTGAAGGCACCAAAGGCGGTGACAGGAAAAGGGAAGCTGGGCAGAAGGCAATAGGTCTGCTCTCCTCCAAGTGGTGCTTCACAAGAGTGCTCTGCTACATGAAGTGAAGAAGCTGGAGTGACCTTGCCTGTCTCAGTGGGAGGGAATAGGATTTCAGAGCCTGAGTGACCGTTCCCATGAAGAAGATAATTTGCATACTGAGTAATGTCAGACAGGATGTTTGATCGGCAGAAAACTAACTGCTCCCATCCTAGCAGAGGCACTTTCTCCATTCTCCATGAAGACTATTTAAGCAATATGGAGACGTTTTAATGGTTTGGTAGGCACTAGTGGTCAACATTTAGGGTTCCCTCTGCTCTACACATCCTGCAATGGAAGCTGATAGGATGCCAGTTGCTGTCAGAAGCCTCAGGATGCTCCTCAGATGCCGCAGTAGAGGGTATGATTTATTCCTGGTATAAAAATGGGGCTTCTAGAAGGCATTTAGCTCTCTTCTCCCTTTAACAAAAATCCCTCTACCTCCATCTCCTCCCCCACAAAAAAGGAAAACCCCATTTTCCCTTTAAAATGACACTTATGTTGGGCAATTACTAACAATGGCCTTCCCTTTCTTCAAGTGAGGCTCAGAAAACCATCTTAGCAGAACTAACAGAGATTCTACTCATAAACAGTAGCTGCCTTTAACTCGCCAAAAATAAGCATAGGTAAAAACTTTCCAGAGAGCCAAAACTGGGAAGGTGGTGGAGCAAATATTATAGTGCTGGATGAGTGATACGCTAGTAATTATAATATTTTGAAGGGCACATTTGCTTTTCCTGTGGGCTCAACTGAAAGTGATAATACTTATTTATGAATATTAACTGCAATGCAGATGACTCACAATTCTCATATAGTGATACAAGGTATTGTATTTCAATGCTAAGATTACACTTAGGATAGGTATCTTTAGATCACAGGTTCCTTGAAACAGATACGATATACAATAGGGCACTGGAGCCAATGTGTGTGTCCCTGTACGCCTGTTACAGCCCTTGGGCCCTTACACCTGGAAGCAGTAGTTTCAGGTCACATGCTTGTTCCTAGTCATGTGCCCTAGAGGTAACTGGATATAAGGCTTCCTGCCTCTTAAACAGAAGAGCAAATAGGAGAGACCCAGCCTCTCCCAAGGAGCTAGGAGAGGGGTGGGTAAACTTTTTGGCCTGAGAGCACCATCGGGTTCCCAAACTGTATGGAGGGCCGGGTAGGGAAGGCTGTGCCTCCCCAAACAGCCTGGCCCCCGCTCCCTATCTGCCCCCTCCCACTTCCCGCCCCCTGACTGCCCCCCTCAAAACCCCCGACCCATCCAACCCCCCCAGCTCCTTATCCCCTGACCGCCCCCTCCTGGGACCCCCCGCCCCTAACCTCCCCCCTAGGACTCCACCCCCTAATCCAACTGCCCCCTGCTCCCTGTCCCGTGACTGCCCCCCAGGACCCTCTGCCCCTTATCCAACCTCCCCCCCGCCCCCCGCTACCTGCCCCCTTACCATGCCGCTCAGAGCCCGGCCGGAGCCAGCCAGAGCACTGGCGGCACGGGGAGCTGAAGCTGCGAGGGAGGGGGGACAGCAGGGGACGGGCTGGGGGACAGCCTCCCCAGCCGGGAGCTCCAGGGCCGGGCAGGACGGTCCCACAGGCCGGATGTGGCCCGCGGGCCGTAGTTTGCCCACCTCTGAGCTAGGAGATGCCTTTCCATGTGTCAGGCAGAAGGCCGGGGAGGGGACCACGAAGAGCGAGCAAGAGCACACAACGGGAAGCCTCTGTTGAGGAGGGCTGTGAAGCTCTGGAGATAGCTTTTTACTGTGTCCTGTTGGGAAGTAAATCTGTTTTGGGTTGCTTTACATTTGTTTCTAAATTAATAAAGAAAGCCCTGAAAAAGGAACTAGATCTGTGCAGCTGGTTTGAGTGAGTATAATTTTCCTCAGTTGATGGATCAGACCACCAGCTCACACAGTCTTATTAAATCTGTGCACACCTCTGGCACTATATAAATAAGTCTGCCAGGAGTGAAAACTGAAGGGAAAAAAAAAAAAAAAAAAAGTGTGTAGGTTTCAATATTGCTTTCACTGTTGGTCTGAAGCAGAGGAGTTCCAACCACATCTCTCCTACATGTACTCACCTTTGGTATTTATATGCTGTAAAATTTTACAGACGCAACATTTTTATCTGAAAAGACAATATTTTCCACTCTTATTAAAGTAGTCCCTTTAAGTGGGATTGCCAATCATATCTCGAAGAGAATAGTTTGTGGCCACTATGCAGACATGGTTATTAATGGAAGGCTTTAAACTGTTTTAAACTGTTCCCTAAAGTTAAAAAGAATAAAATAAATAAAAGGTAGTTGGGAATTCTGCTTGCCACGTGCTACAAAAGGAGAGATATTTTATTTTGTCAACCTAAAAGGTGAACCTAGAAACAAAACAAAAATGAAAATAAAACCAAAATATACCTTGTTTATCTTCTCTTTTGGATGCGTCAGGAGATTTGGGAAGTGAGAGAGAACGTCACAGTTGAGAACAACTTGTGTTTGTTCATCAGTACCAGTTACTATGTTGCCTACTGCTCTCAGTGCTGCTGTCTACATTTGAAGAAAAGAAAGTAATATGACATTACTGCATGCATTGTAACTACTTGTGGTAAAACAAGGACCACTAAAAAAAACCATGACAGTGTTCCTTTAAGCCAGTCATTTCCCGAAATATAATTTAACATTGTATCTTCAAAACCAGGATCAGCAATATGCTGAGAGTGAGCAGGGTGGAGTTCTTGCACCACCTCTCTGCAAAGTGAAAAGGCAGAGTACAAATATTTTCCTGAGTGAAAAAGTTCCATCAGAAGTCAAGGAAAGTGCGAGATTTCAAAGTTATTAAAAAGAAAGATTAAGGAACTTGAAACTGAAAGAGAAGAAGATGACTGAGAAGACCAATTAATTAAGAGGTCTGATTTGAGTTACATTTAATGTTCCTATGCTTTTTCTGTATCTCCCCAGACAGCTATTCAACTCAGATCTGTGCTACAGTAACATTATAAGAACTCCCCATTTTTCCCCTTCCTACTAAGTACTGACTCTCAAATTGCTCTCAGTAGGCTCTAGATCTTTATTCATTAATCAAGTAATTAATGTTTTACAACTGACAATATATTCAAAATATTCATTTTTTTTTAAAGTAAAAAATTCAGGACAGCCAAAGGAAATAAGAACTAAGAAACATGACAAACATACAGATACCACAAAAAGGCCCTATTTTGCACCATGGCTTCATAGTGCTAAAAATTTTAAAGGTGAAAATTTTATCTTAAAGATCCTCTCATTTCATCACATTTTTGACCTGGCTAAACTAGATTGGGTCCCTACCTTCTACAGGGAAATACCAGTTTTCCTTACTAAGGAGGATTATAGCATCTGAGTTTATTTTGGCACTCAAAGGTCCCAAAATAACCATTCTTATCTCCAGGATTAGGTATCAGCATATACAGCACCAACGCTTCTTCCTATACCCAAGGTAACACATGCACCAAATAACAGAGGATTAAAATTCAGGAAAACTTGAAGGTTTTCGCCCTTGCAAGAACAATGGCTAGAAACAGTCTCAAAGTTAAATAGATTGGGGGTGGGGCGGGGGGGAGAAATGACCCTTTAGGTAATCTCTTTCTGATGCCCTACTAAATTATCTATCAAACCTTTGTAGATTAGAGTGAAGTTTACGGATTGTTCATTATATATTCCTTATGGTAAATTAATGTTTGAATACTATATGTCATATCATATATATCTAACATGTTCAAGTTTTACTTTTATTTTCTTCAGTTCTCATCAACTTGAAGTTTTTTCTACCATAGAACATTTGTAAGACTTAACAATGTGGCTATCTGAAGATCTGTTTTGTTATAATTTAATATTTTTAATAATTTAAAAAAAATTAAAAAGGTGTCTGGGATTTGAAAGCTCAAAAGAAGAATCAACACAAGTACGAGAGCAGCAGAACTGATAAGAAGCCAAGAGTCTCAGGACATCACTGTACAAAACAAACTGAAATTTTAGGGATAAGGCAAGAGTAAAAGAGATTAGACTGGATAAAAATGCATTACAGATTATAGAAGACGAAACATAAAAATACTGATTGATCAAAAAATATTTTGGTACCACAAGTCTCATTATACTTTTAAAAAGGAATGTGAAGTTGACAACCACTCAATGGAAGACATTTTAATGGGTATCATTCTTGCACAACTTGTATTCATTTTTTTTACACAAAGATCACACCAGGAGATTGTACATATACCTTCAATAGAAGGCTATGGAAATTCTATTAAAAATATCTACATATTAGAAAACAGTTTAATCTGAAGAGTTTCCTACAACTAAACTAGGGCCTGACAGATTTTCAACAAGACCTTAGTGACCTGCACAGACCTATTTCTATACCAAAAACCTTGGATTAATGTAGCAGGGCCCAATCCCCCAACATCACTTCTCACCCTCACTACATCCCCAGTTCACTACTTACCATCACCTCCTCCCACTTTAGGTTTGGGTAGTGTCGACATGGCAATTTGTATTAGCTAGCAGGGGTTGACCTTAGGAGGGGAAGCCTTGGACTGATCCCCTCCAATACACACATTAAAATACAAGCTTCCTCATCTACACAAGGATAGTAACACATTTCAAAAACATACCTTTTTTCCTGGTAGGGACACTGCCTTTGGGATGCAGTTTTAAATCTAATTAACTAACATGATTGTAAATGCTAGTCTCACCACAAATTTTTTTTTTCCAGGACACATGGCAAATAACTTACTAAAAGTATTCATAGAATCAAAGAATATCAGGTTGGAAGGGACCTCAGGAGGTCATCTACTCCAACCCCCTGCTCAAAGCAGGACCAATCCCCACCTAATCATCCCAGCCAGGGCTTTGTCAAGCCTGACCTTAAAAACCTCTAAGGAAGGAGATTCCACCACCTCCCTAGGTAACCCATTCCAGTGCTTCACCACCCTCCTAGTGAAATTTTTTTCCCTAATATCCAACCTAAACCTCCTCCACTGCAACTTGAAACCATTACTCCTTGTTCTGTCATCTGGTACCACTGAGAACAGTCTAGATCCATCCTCTTTGGAACCCCCTTTCAGGTAGTTGAAAGCAGCTATCAAATCTCCCCTCATTCTTCTCTTTTGTAGACTAAATAATCCCAGTTCCCTCAGCCTCTCCTCTTAAGACATATGCTCCAACTGCCTAATAATTTTTGTTGCCGTCCGCTGGACTCTTTCCAATTTTTCCACATCCTTCTTGTAGTGTGGGGCCCAAAACTGGATACAGTACTCCAGATGAGGCCTCACCAATGCCAAATAGAGGGGAATGATTACATCCCTCGATCTGCTGGCAATGTCCCTACTTATACAGCCCAAAATGCTGTTAGCCTTTTTGGCAACAAGGGCACACTGTTGACTCATATCCAGCTTCTCGTCCACTGTAACCCTTAGGTCCTTTTCTACAGAACTGCTGCCTAGCCACTCGGTCCCTAGTCTGTAGCAGTGCATGGGATTCTTCCATTCTAAGTGTAGGACTCTGCACTTGTCCATCAGATTTCTTTTGACCCAATCCTCTAATTTGTCTAGGTCCCTCTGTATCCTATCCCTACCCTCCAACGTATCTACCACTCCTCCCATCTGCAAACTTGCTGAGGGTGCAATCCACGCCATCCTCCAGATCATTAATGAAGATATTGAACAAAACCGGCCCCAGGACCGACCCTTGGGGCACTCCACTTGATACCGGCTACCAACTAGACATGGAGCGATTGCTCACTACCCGTTGAGCCCGATGATCTAGCCAACTTTCTATCCACCTTATAGTCCATTCATCCAGCCCATACTTCTTTAACTTGCTGGCGAGAATACTGTGGGAGACTGTATCAAAAGCTTTGCTAAAGTCAAGGAATAACACGTCC
>NW_020664493.1:4070366-4115148 GCF_002925995.2 Terrapene triunguis | reverse complement strand
TTCCTGATCACTTTTCTCTCCTCTAAGTGCTTCAAAATTGATTCCTTGAGGACCTGCTCCATGATTTTTCCAGGGACTGAGGTGCGGCTGACTGGCCTGTAGTTCCCTGGATCCTCCTCCTTCCCTTTTTTAAAGATGGGCACTACATTAGCCTTTTTCCAGTCATCCAGGACCTCCCCCAAGCGCCATGAGTTTTCAAAGATAACGGCCAATGGCTCTTCAATCACATTTGCCAACTCCTTTAGCACCCTCGGATGCAGTGCATCTAGCCCCATGGACTTGTGCTCGTCCAGCTTTTCTAAACAGTCCTGAACCACTTCTTTCCCCACAGAGGGCTGGTCACCTCCTCCCCATACTGTGCTGCCCAGTGCAGTAGTCTGGAGCTGACCTTGTTCATGAAGACAGAGGCAAAAAAAGCGTTGAGTACATTAGCTTTTTCCACATCCTCGGTCACTAGGTTGCCTCCCCCATTCAGTAAGGGGCCCACACTTTCCTTGACCTTCTTCTTGTTCCTAACATACCTGTTTAATTATTATCAATGAAATAAAAAAACAGACTTACTTGAACTTTAACCTCCTGATGGCTCAGAAGGGGAACTAGGAAAGGTACAACGCCTGAATCAATGACCATCTGTATCTGTTCATTACCACCATCTGTTAGGTAGGACAAAGCCCAAACAGTGTCCACAAGAATCTGCAGGAAGCAGAAAAGAACAGACAGCTTATACTCTGAGCGTAAGACTGCATCTGAATTGTGTGATCAACACTCCACAAGTCTTTTTAAAAAAAGAGCATGCAATTTAGCCATAGGGAGAGCTCAGAAATGCTACCAGGAGAAACAGTTAGCTAGAATGTTATGTCGTCAACTACAATGGTTAAATAGATGGTCATTTGTTCCATCAACAGTTCAAATGCGTCACATGTTCTCTTCACAAACTTTGAGGTGGGGGTGTTAATTAAAAAAACCAAAACACTTTTTGGGTACAGTTGGGCCTGGTCAGTATTTCAATGGAAGACAATCAAGGAAATCCTAAATCCTAGGTGATGAAGTGGCCGTAGTGATTCTGCAGGTGGATCTCTCTTCCCTTGAGACAGTACTGAACCAATACCGGCACTTTACGAGGATTACTGCTGGAGTTACTATCTGTTGATTAAGACAGAAGTTGCCTTATGGTCATATTAAGAGAGACCATGTGTTGGTTTTAAGAGTTGAGCACTGAGTCGGAGAACTAGTCTAATTCCTATCTAAAATTCTAACTGCAATTTTAGTTAGAAGAGGTCTTATTCGCGTCCTGTTCTAAACTGTTGTGCAATGTTACTTGGTGCTTTTAAACAGCTACTGCAGTCTATTTGAGATTGCTACACTGCAGTAATAAGTGAATGTAGTAAACACACAGAGACTTTAATCCTAATCTTGAAGGATGCATGAATATATATGCATACATATTAATACACTGGGTTTATTCTGGATAAGAGATTATTTATATTATAGCTGGAGCTGGTAGTGATCCCTATTATTTAGGGTGGCTAATACTTTCCATTAAAGAGATTCTTGCAAACTTTTGTTTTTAGAAGCTCTCACCTCTCCAGTGCTTGCAGACGACCTTTGAAAATTGGCTGAGAAATCTTACAGAACTAGAAAGGTGTTTTTTCTTTGACCCATGAATTTCTGTTTAGGTTTGGTTAAGTTATAAACTGTGAAGTCACAATTTCCCATCTCTCACTTGTGTTCCATAGAAATGTTGACAACATGCTAAAACATTAACTGAAAACGAACATTCAAAAGAGCCAGGTCCATTATCAAAACAGTAGCAGCACCTCCACATCACACTGTGCAGGTGACTGCTGAACCACCAGGGGTGGGCAAACTACAACTCGCGGGCTGGATCCGGCTGGTCGGGACTTTGGATCTGGCCCGCGGGATTGCCACCCCCGTGGCGGTGCGGGCCCTGCGCCGTTCCTGGAAGCGCCCAGCACCACATCCCTGCGGCCTCTGGGGGAGGGGAGGGCTCCGCGCGCTGCCCTCGCCTGCAGGCACCGCCCCCCACAGCTCCCATTGGCTGGGAACGGGGAACCGCGGCCAATGGGAGCTTCGGGGGAGGTACCCACAGGCGAGGGAGGCGTGGGGCCCTCTGCCCCCCTCTCCCTCAGGGGTTGACCTTAGGAGGGGAAGCCTTGGACTGACCCCCTCCAATACACACATTAAAATACATTTCATAAACAGGACAATCAAGAGGCAGAATTAAGGGAGCACAGGCAAATGTAAATCTGGCATCTCACAAATTTCAACCTAAATAGCTAACTTTTGTTTATATAGTTACTATGTAAAGGGTAAAAAGGTTTCTAAATTTTAGAAATGGTGTTTGTGCTTCCCCCTTTACTCTCCTGATGACCGGAATCTATCATTATGAAAATACTGACAGTAGTGTGTTTACTTAATTATACTCAGGCTAATGTACAAAACAAGTTTACCATTTAAATACAATACACAAACATTTTTGTCTCTAGAGAAACAAAGAAAAAATATCCAAAAACTCAAAATTTTAAGGTATTTGTCTTGTTTTTACTTACGTTTATATCTGTATGGTATATAAGAACACACAATGCTGGCAAAATCTGAAAAAAATAAACTATCAATAATTATAGTGGCACCTGTCCATCACAAAGTAACATCAGCTGTGTAAAAGCAAGTTAAAGTAGAACATGTAGAACAGTATGGTTTGAGGATTTATTCATGTATTAATACACCTATGTTTCCTAACAGATGGCATTCACTCAAACGTCATAAAAAATTAAATATTTTGCAGGAATTTTGTACAAATGCAAAATAAAGTTGCAGCAATGCTATACTTTAAAGGAGTAGTGAGAGAGAAGAGAACAATTTCAGGGAATATAAGCAAATTTAGGAGCAAAGATAAATTTTAGTGATTTTCCCAGCTACTTATCGGGGTGCTGAGAGCCACTGAACCAAAATGTAAACCCTGTATTTGATGGAAACCATTTCAAGCCAGGGGATGCGGCAGCACCCCTAGTTCCAGCACCTATACTACTTATGAAAGCTTGTGTTTAAAATTACCAGGTATAGTAAAAATGTAAGCACAACAAAACCTCCACTTGTTTGGGAAGTTACTAGGATCAAAATAAAATGTTTTTTTACATGCATTTGTGTAGAGCCAAAGCAAAGTCACTCTTACTACAATACATAAACCCATGTTTGGTAAATTCTCACTTTTAAACAAAAGTGTTCTGCTTATACAGTCTCTCAATTCTGAAGTTCCATCATACTTCATTTTGCACTAAAATGATACTTCAAACTGCTTCAAAAAGACTATAGACATCAGAATATATTTTTAAACAAAGTAGAGCTTTAAATAGGTTGGTAGTATAACCCACAGTAAAACAGCATCCCTCTTTTTACGATTGGCCGAAACGGTCTTCAAGTCTGCATTTTTTTTAATATCTGGGCAGTCAAGTATTTTCAGGTGCTTCAGTTTTAAAATGGGGACATATCACTGACACTATATATTTTGATAAGTACTCAAAACTTAAATATATATTAAAATGACACACCCACTTAATTATTTACTTACATTTCACATAATTAAAAGTAATTTCATTTGAATAGCTATTTGTATGTAGTAGTCTCTTGTTTGGTGAAAGTATGAAACACTGCAAATTAAACTAACTCTTCAAGTTAACACTTTCTACAGTCTTCACTTTTTGACAGTCTATTTCAACATATTTTCCAAAGACTAATTAGTCAGTATTCACCCTCTCAAATGGTATAATTAGCTTAGTTATAACCTCCAATTAGATTACATAAATAGACCACTTTGATACTTCTATTAACTGGTAATTAATACCAGGCAGTATCATAAAACATGCATTAATTAGTAGCACATACAGCAGCATAAAAAAAACTGTCCTGTAGCCCAGAGATAAGGTGTAAAAATCAGTCCTATTATAATTATTTACCTCCTGAACTGTCTCCATAGGCGGTGGGGGGTCCTTATTCCTGCAGAGATTTACAATGACCCATGTGACGTTCCGAAGGAAGGTGATGGGAATGGAGGGATTGATGAAGGACAGAAGAGGTTTGACAACTCCCAGTGATATGACATAATCTCTACACTGAGGACCATCACCTACAGAAATGAAAATTGTTTTAAAAAAAATTACATTAAAGATGGAAAACCTTGAAATGTATGCAATGACTTATGTTGGGATACTGATATTCTATGTTTCCTCACCAGAAGTTTAGTACCAAAAGCTGCTGTTCAATAAAAATATTTTAGGAGGCATAAAATTTATATTAAAATTTCTTATAGCAAATGAAGTCACTAACTCTCCAAACTTAATAATTAGTATATACATATGGATTCTTGCCATGTGGAAAATTATATGAAACCAGAGAATATAGAGGAAACATAGTCTCATATGGTAATGCCAATGTTCAAAAGTCAGAATCTAAAATTCCTATGTGTCCCCTGATTTAATTTCAAGTACTTTTAAAAAGACAGTTAGGACTTACCTATAATATTTCCAAGAGCCCAAACAGCTTGCTCACAAACATTCTGATGTGGTGAGTGAAGCAGTCTCAAAAAGAGAGGTACTGCATCTATAAAATGAAAAGATTCGACCCTGTTAGTGGAACATAGAAGAAACTGTACACAATATTTTAGTCTATTATTATTAAAATGTATATAATTCCATAACTTTGCCTGACATTAAGACCTTACAGTTTAAGTTAGAAATATACATAAACTCTCAAAAATGTTTCCTTTCAGAAAACAACCAAATATTAAACAATGGTCCCCGCACCTAAGCTCCCCTCCCCTTCCCTCCCAAAAGGTGGAAGTCAATACATTTAAACAAAATTTTAAGTTAAAGGTACAAAGTCCAGTGTCCTGGAAATTGAGATCTTCTATTTACCCACAAACCAGGTGCATAACCAGAGCAGAAACACAAGCTTCCCATGCTGCCTTGACAATGTGCTTCAACACCATGACCTGGAAAAACCACCTCTTTAAGAATTCATATTGGTACTATTTCCCCTGAGCCATCCATTTCCCCTCACATAACCCATTCCTTGAAAGCATGAGGAGTCTTAATGGTAAACTTTTCATTTGCACACTATCATACTTTATCATGTAGACCCGTCGGGCAAACTAAAACTGATTAATATGCTGGTGAATGAGTTAGCACTCACAAGAGAAAATACTACAAACATTAAAATATTAAGAGCTAAGAAAATTAAAGTGTGTTTTTAAATAGAAAATTTGCAATATAAAAAAATTCCAAGTGGACACAATTGTTTTATTTTTGATAATTTAACATGAGGTAGTAGTAAGCTGAAAAATTTGAACAGATTAATAAACAAAATCTATGGAAAAATTCCATGCAGTTAAGACAAACTGCAAAGGAATTTGTTCAAGTTGCCTCAAGATTAGTAACAGTGCTCAACAGATATGAGGGACATCCAACACACTGACACCTAAAAACTTCACTTCCCTCGGGTGCTGTGACATTCAATCCTACCTGGATCACAAGGTCCTACTTTAATGGAATATTCTTGCCTGTCTTTCTTTACAATCAATGGCTCAACCAAAGAACTCTGCTGGAACATGGAGCCAGCATGTCTGGATTGGGGAGGATCAAGTAAGTGTTATTTCTTTCGATAGCACAACTTTTGTGTTTTTAGAAGTGGGATGAAATGTTTCACATCTGCCCTCCAACACAAGGTGAATTTTTGCAAAAATCTGTTTAAGTAATTAGAGAACAAAATTAGAGGGTTCCCCCCCCCCCAAAAAGTGTAAAGTTTAACTATACTTTCTTTTCAACGGCCCTGGAGCAAAAATAGCTCAAGTTTGACACCCGGAATGGAAATAACTCTGAGGACTACAGACATTACTAGATTTGGAAAAAGACAATTGAAGAAATAATAACTGAAACATCACTGAGCGCACACAGTTGGCATCTAAGTCTTGCACCTTTTGTAAAATCACTGCATATACTCTGTCTAGCCTGACAGAAAACAGCCTGTTCGGATAATTTGCATGAGAACTGTCTTACTGAATAGTATCAAAATCCTTGAAAAAACTGCTTTAGCATTGAGACATGAGAAAAACTGCAGGTGCGATCCTGGGATTTTATGGTTTCTCTGCACTTTTGACAACACTGCAAATTCTAAACTTGCATTTCTCTTTTCCAAGCTGAAGAGTCCCTGTCTTTTTCATCTCTCCTCACATGGAAGCTGTTCCATACCCGTAATCATTTTTGTTGCCCATCTCTGTACCTGTTCCAATTCTAATATATATCTTTTTTGAGATGGAGAGACCAGAACTGCAAGCATTATTCAAGGTATGGGCATACCATGGATTTATATAGTGGCATTATATTTTCTGTCTTATCTATTCCTTTCCTAATGGTTCCTAACATTGTTAGCTTTTTTTTACTACTGCTGTACATTGAACAGATGTTTCCAGAGAACTATCCCAATGACGGCAAGATCTCTTTCTTGAGTTGTAACAGCTAATTTAGACCCCATCATTTTATATGCATAGATGGGATTATGTTTTTCAATGTGCATTACTTTGCATTTATCAGCACTGAATTTATCTGCCATTTTGTTGCCCAGTCACCCAGTTTTGTGAGATCCATTTGTAGCTCTTCAAAGTCAGCTTTGCACTTTACTATCTTGACTATTTTTGTATCGTCTGCAAACTTTGCCACATCACTGTTTACCCCTTTTCCAAATCATTTTTGAATATGTTGAACAGGACTGGTCCCAGTACAGATCCCTGGAGGACACCACTATTTACCTCTCTCCATTGTGAAAACTGATCATTTATCCCAACCCTTTGTTTCCTATCTGTTAACCAGTTACTGATTCCTCTTATCCCATGACTGCTTACTTTGCTTAAGAGAATTTCATGAGGGACCTTGTCAAAGGCTTTTTGAAAGTCCAAGTACACTATATCCACTGGCTCAACCTTGTTGCATGTTTGTTGACTCTATCAAAGAAGTCTAATAGACTGGTGAGGCATGATTTCCATTTACAAAAGCAGTGCTGACTCTTCCCCAAATTGTGTTAATCTAGATCTCTGATAATTCTGTTCTTTACTATAGTTTCAACCAATTTGCCTGGTTCTGGAGTTAGGCTTACCAGCCTGTAGTCGCCAGGATTGCCTCTGGAGCCTTTAAAAAAAATTGGTGTCACATCAGCTATTCTCCAGTCATCTGGTAACAGATGTTGATTTAAATCAGAGGTGGGCAAACTACGGCCCGCGGGCCACATCCGGTCAGGGAGAAGGGGGTGGTTAGATGGGGCAGGGGTGCCGGGGGGGGGGGGGGGGGTGGGGAGGGAGGGGGGGGGATTGGATGGGGCGGCGGGGGGCAGTCAGTCAGGAGCAGGAGTTCCAGGGGCGGTCAGGGAGCAGTGGGGGTGGATGGAGCAGGGGTTCCGAGGGGGCAGTCAGGGGACAGAGCGGGGGGGAGGGGGGGTGGCGTCAGGGAGCGAGAAGCGGGGGGGTCGGATAGGGGGTGGGGGCCGGGCCACGCCTGGCTGTTTGGGGAGGCACAGCCTCCCCTAACCGGCCCTCCATACAATTTCTGAAACCCGATGCGGCCCTCAGGCCAAAAAGTTTGCCCACCCCTGATTTAAATGATAAGTTACATACCCAGTTAGTAGTTCTGCAATTTCATATTTGAGTTCCTTCAGAACTCTGGAGTGAATACCATCTGGTCCTGGTGGCTTATTACTGTTTAATTTATCTATTTGTTCCAAAACCTCCTTTACTGATACCTCAATCTGGGATAGTACCTCAGATTTATCATCCAAAAAGAATGACTCAGGTGTGGTAATCTCCCTCACATCCTCTACAATGAAGACCAATGCAAAGAATTCATTTAGCTTCTCTGCAACAACCTTGTCTTCCTTGAGCGATCCTTTAGCACCTTGATCATCCACTGTCCTCACTGATTGGCAGGCTTCCTGCTTCTGATGTACTTAAATGTTTTTGCTGTTAGTTTGTGTGTTTTTTGCTAGTTGCTCTTCAAATTCTTTTTTTGCCCGCCTAAATATACTTTTACACTTGACTTGCCAGAGTTTATTTTCCTTTCCTTTTTTCTCATTAGTTTAATATTAAAAACAGTTCAAAACTGATTGGGGGATTTATGCAATGTACCTTTTGACTATGAAAAGCAGTTCCTAGTGGAAGGACAAGGGAAAGTTAAAAACACCTTTTCTTTGATATTCTGAATATATTTGTTAACTTTAAAAAAAACAACAACAAAAAACAAAAAAAACCCAACAACTCCTTGGACTTAGTTCCTTTCTACATCCTGTCTGCCACAAGCCTGGCTGGCCTTTCAGCTGCAGCTTGTGGCTAAACCACCACCGTCTGTTGAAAATATCTAATTATGAGACTAATATAGCTACCACCCTCTTACTCTCGCCCCGCACCGAAATGCAAAGAAAGAAACGAACATGGCTGCTGAGACACAAGTGCAGCAGAAAGGGTAGCTGGGCTCATCGGAGATAGGCAGGGAGGGGTAGCTTACAGTTACCATTTTTACCCCTTCCTTCCCTCCTTTCCTCTGGAAGGTACAGGCCAAACTGCAGGAAAGTAATTCAAATCCTTCAATTCCCATCCCTCCTCAACCTCACCTTCAGTCACATCTAATCAGCTATTCCCTCCACATCTTTGCCCCCTAAATAAATAAATTCTAGCTCAATTAATCTCTCCACACCAATTTCCCCCACAAAATTTATTCTCCCACCAAGCCAGTTAATGCATCTCCTCTCAAAAATCAACTCTCCTCTTCTCCTAAACAAAATTAATGCTGTCTTCCAAATTACACTGCATGCATTATCTGCCTCTCTAAAAATCAATAAAATCATCCCTGTTTTCACCTCTTTAAAATAATCAGTCCCCATCTCTTTTTGTGAGGCCCCTAATGCTACTGCCCCTTTTCTGGTGTTCTCTTCTGATTGCCAACAGCCTTTAGCCTCCCAGCTCCTTCTGTACCTAAGCTAGAGCAAGATAAAAGCAGAGCCTCTTTCCTTCTACAACAGCAGCAAGGCCCCCTTTGTTCCTTCACTCCCCATCCCTCTTAAAAGAGCAGCAGCTCAGAGGCTGTTTTGCTTCTTATTCCCCCTTTCTTCCTGTGGAAACAGCAGAAGTTCCAGCCATTGCACTTTTCATTCTCATTTGCTCTCCTGAAACAAAATACAGCTATTGACACCTCAGTCACTTTCCCTTCCACTCCCATTAAAAGTGCAGTAGACACCTGGACTGATCCTACCCTTGCATTTTCCCTGCCAGGTATTAACTGAGCAGGACATCCAGCCAGATTTTGGGAGAGGACATGTTCCCCTCATGCCTCTCAGTGGTCAGTTATATGAAATCATTAATTAGGCTGTGTCATGTGTATGGATTTCCTATTCTTATTACTCTGTTTCAATACACAACTTCATATATCACTGCTTATGACATAACACAAAGATGTCATGATGAGCACAAGAATTCTAGATAAACTGAACAGTGTGCTCATGTTAAAGCTGCTATTAAAATCTTCAACGATTGCATTTCCTGACTAACTTCAACTGTGCAACCCTAATGCAGTTATCTGTATTTAATAGCATTTTTAAAACTGTAACATCTTTTTAAAGTAGGAAGAATTATTCATTAAGCCTTCTGGTTCTAGTCCTGTGGAGAGTAATAGCACTCAATTTCAGGAAATATCTTTTCAAGAGTGACGAAGAATTAACATTTTCTGTGATGCTCATAAGATGACTCTTCAAACTTCCATACTCAGGCCTCAATTTCCTAATGCTAATCATTGTTGGCAAATACCTCAAGGGTTACAAGCAAAAGCATGACTATTATTTCTAGCACCTTTCTGATAATTTCTTTTTCATGGTTTTAATATAAAAATTCCAAATGGAAGACACTTTTCACCTTTACCCAGCAACATCCACATATCCCAAAAATGAGCAACTTTTAGCACTTACTTGACTGTACCACAGCTTGGGTCTGTGCAGAAGTGCCCGATGCTATGTTAGTCAGTGCCCACGCAGCTTCAAATTGTAATGAGGGACTGTTTAAAAAAAAAAAAATTAAGTCAAGCAGTAATTTGAAATGTGCTCGTTAGGCTATTATATGGTTGCCCTCTACAGCTATTAGCTGTGTCTATATATAGAAATTGCAGAATTTAATACTGTATTGTGTAGTTTAAAAAAAAAGACTAGACATTTCAGAAGAATTGAGAAGTTTAAGGGAATGGAAAAAAAAATTATACTTGCCAAAGCCTCATCTACTACTCATCACCACTGAAAACAAGCCAATTGATTCTGTCCCTCCCACAACTGAGGCACCTCCCCATATTTGACAGATCCACACACTGCGGAGCCTGCCCCACACACAGCTGATACAAATACCCCTTCCCCTAAGCTTTGGGAGGGAGGAGAGACCAGCACTGGGGGATCTTTGTCCCCCTCTGAGGCCTGGGGGGAAGGTAACATCATTGGGGGATCTTCACTGGGTGGGGAGTGGAGGGGCAGGAGCTGCTACTCCACAGCCTGCTCTGACTTTGCATGCTCTAACCCCATGCATTCCAGTGAAGTGGAAGGGAGCACTAGTTGCTCCACATGCTATGGGACCAGTTGTTAATCACATGAAGCAGCTCTGATTGGCCTGTGGAGCTAACGGGGTCGGACAAAAGAGTGACAAGCGTGCGGAAGTATGGGCCTGTACTTGCCATTTCCAAAACCTGCAAACATTTGTTTTACATATCTTTAAGATCTGCAACACTCCTCCCCACCACACATGCTATACTTATTGTATTGACCACCATATTTCTAGCCAGGGATTCCATCCACTGGCATGTCACTCCTTAATTAGTTGGAGAAGTCCATTATCTTTCCCCAAGGGATGAGTGTGCTGCCTCTGCAATGTTTGTAGCCCATGACAGGGCCCAGAGAGCAAATACCAGAAATATAACCAAACTTCTTCCAATTCCCCCTGCCCTTGTTGAAATCACTACAGAAATTCAGTCCTACGTTGTTGGTTTTTTGGAGGGGGGGGTTTGGTTCAAAAACAGGCGTTTGTACACAGTTAAAGCAGATACTGACAATACAGGGGAGAAAATAACTGTCATGTAACATCTTAAATTATCATACAGACCATTTCAGGTTTTAACCTGGCAACTGAAGTCTTTTAGGGCTGGTCAGCTCAATGTGTTTGTCCTGTAGAGTGGGGTGAGGAAACAGAAGCAGGCTGTTCTCAGCAGAACACCCATTATGGAATGCCCATAATCTCTTTGTGCAACAGAGTGAATGTTTGAAAGCAAGATGCAAGGGTCCTTGGTTTTGCCACATTTTCAGTGGGGATTGTGGGGTTTGGTCTGGTTTTTTCTATAAGTGGTAGAGGAAACATTAGTTGCATTGCCTAACATGGTGTTGGTAATTTCACTGTAAAATATCGTAAGTATCTAGAACAGCGGTTCTCAAACTGGGGTCCGTAGACCCCTGAGGGTCCACGAGGGTACTCCAGGGGGTTTGTGAATCCTGTCCGGCTCCAAGGGGTCCATGAGTCATGTCCAGGGCCACCGGCTCCACTGATCAACTCCTCACCCTCCCTCCCAGTGTCTTCTGCACACCACAGAATAGCTGTTCAGCGGCGTGCAGGAGGCGCTGGGAGGGGGGTGGGAGGAGCGGGGATGGGGAGCGCTCGGGGAAGGGCGGAAAGAGTTGGGGAAGAGGTGAGAGGGCGGGGGTGAGGCCTTGGGAAAAGGGGTGGAGTGGGGGCAGGGCCTGAGCGGGGGTTGAGCACCCCTGTGGAAAATTAAAAGCCGGCTTGAGGGTCTATGAAAAATTTTAAATCAAAATGCGGGTCCTTAAATCAAAATGCGGGTTGCTAAAGTTTGAGAACCACTGATCTAGAAGATATTAGATATATATTATATTTATTTTTGACATTTGCATATTTCTTATTTTCAAAAAGAAGAAAACTGAAAGGAAGAAAAAAACATAGCACAGTTTCAACTTTGACTTATTTTTAGAAATAACCATCTCTAGATAGACTACTTTGGATGGCCTAAGATAAACAGCACATTTATGCTCACTAAATTACAGAATAACTGGACCAAACAGATGGTCTGGTCATATAAAGCACAGTCCTGGCAACTATGTGGGTAAGAAGAGTCCAAAATATCAAGACTGAAGGAAAAAGAGGCTAACCCAAGAAGTGGTGAGATGGAAGACCGTTAGCATGTGGTGTGTTAGAGGATATGGCACTGAACAGAGCATTTCAGGGGGGGGGGGGGGGGGGCGGGACTCCTACAACAGACCCTATTTGTTGAGATTAATGAAAGGACAAAGTTCAGAACAAATTTGTCACAGGAGCATTGTAATGCAAAAGCATCACAGAACTGGTCTGTCCCTCACTGATTGCCAGTAAAATGCCATCACACTTCCACCAACAAGAGCAGGGGAATATAGCCTGTTAAAGAAGCTCTGTGGATCAGTTAGGAATATGAGTGTATATAGAGTATTTATTTTCCCTGAGACCACACATGTTGCATCTGACATGTGCCTAGCCAAATACACAGTAGTAGTTTGGTAAAGAGTTGTGTGTAGACTGTGGTTAAAGGGAGTGATGGAGGGCTAGCATTTATACAAGGGGGCAGAATTAAGGTTGCAGTGCACGGTATGGTAGTTGTGATAATCGTAAGATGTGTGCCTGTGGTTGGAGGAGTACAGGGTATGTATTATTAGATGACTTAACTTTTCATTTCCTTGCTTTCACTGATTTGTTTCAGGTATGTTGCACAGGTAGCAACCCTAACTGCTTCTTGGAGCTTTTTGTGAAATAGCTTCCTAGATATGTTCATTCTTAATTCGAGGTGGTGTAGGAAAGGAATGGGTATTGTGGACATAAAAAGGTTAAAAGAGCATCTGCTAACAGACCATAGCTGTGCATAATCGCTTCTGTTGTACGAGAAAGTGACAGTAAATCATGGCTTCTAGTGGAGGTTTCACATGCACCCAACCTCCATCAATCAGGCTTCTGTGCACTCAGTTCCCCATTCTCCCCATCAGTCAGGTTTGTAGGTACAGTGCATAAACTTTCAATTATAACATGAAGAGCAGCTAGAAATGACCCTAACTCCAACTTAAGTTTTTAACTACCTACTGCATCAGATCTATATCCCTACTCAAATTTTGTAGACAATATTTTAAAAGATATGGATCACAATAAAAGAACTGCCCAGGAAAAATTTCATCCAGATCCCAATTTCAAAGACTCCCTACTACAAATTTACAAAGAAGCCATAAAAAACGACACAGAAAATGGACAAAAATCAACTGTGTGAAATGTCACACGAGTTGGACATCTACTTTTGCAGAAAAATGGGTGCTTATAGCCCATTTTATAATGCAACCCTAATTATGAAATTGTTACCAGGCATTTCCATAATAGCTGGTTTGCTGAGCAAGTCACAAGCAGGGCCTTGTGTATTCTATGATTCTGCAGCTGCAGAACGGCACTCCAAAATCTGTTTGCATTTAAAAATGTTTCTAATTTATGGTTGCAGAAGTAACCTTGAAAACTCAAAGTGAGTGTAAACAAATGCAGTGATGCCTGCCTGAGAGTGAAGAGAGTCTGAAACGATAGCTGAGAGTTTATGAACTGCCCCAACTCCCCAATCAGAGCCATGGACTCCATGATTCTGTGATTGTGGAATTTGGCATTTTTCTAAGGTGTGCCAAGGAATTCACCATATCCCTCTGAACTCTGCCCTGCTGGGACTTGCCTGCAGCTGTCTTTTGTTCTCCAGCTTTCCCTTCAAAGAGAAGTTAGATAGCAGCACAATGCTCCCTATACTGTTCAGTGGAGCCAGAGCTGAAGTCCACCTTGCAGAAAGAGCGATGGGAGCCAGAAGTGTAGGCTAGTGAAACAGGCAGCCTGGGGAAGAGTGCAGCAACCAAGATCAATGATGCTGTGGAATTTGGTCCCACTGTGCCACAGTATACATGGCCATGGTCATAAGTTTGCATCTGAAATAGTGCTGCCTTTTAATCATAAAACTTAAGGAAAGGGGGAAAAGAAAAAAAATTTATACTTACTTATCATCCCTTTCTAGACAGTTGACCAGAATTGGTAAAATTCCAGATTTTATTAAGTCATCAATAGGTGGATTTCGGTCACTGGATAACAGTTTTCTGTAAAATTAAGTAAGAAAGATGAGTAAATAACATCATCAAGGAAAATTTCTGTAGCAACTGTGTGCACGTTGCTGGGGTTTTTTTTTACCTTGCAGCTTGGACAGCACTCAACTGGATCACAGGGTTATCACTTGTGGCATTCTGCAATACAAAAATAAACAAATTCAGAAATCCATCAAATGAGCCTTAAATTCTGAATTCAAGAAACTGAAGATATTATGTTTAACTTACCTGCAATATAGCTTCTAGTGTTACATTTTGCTTGAAAAGAAAGAGAGATCATTTAGCAACAAATTACTAAAATTACATTTAATGTTGAAACATTCTAGACTAAACATTTGAGCAATGGTGAGCAGTGCCACTCCACTACTTCATTGGAGTTGTAACTGCTCGGATTTGCCTTTTCTGTCCATCTACAGGCAATTTAAAAATGAAGATAAGACTCAAACTCAAGTGAATAACAGAACAAAAGTCTTCTAGCCACTACCAAAGAAACTAAGTTTTAGAAGCAGATTCAGAATCAAGCAACTTACTGCTTTGAAGTCAGCATCAACATCCGAGTCTTCTAAACTTTCTTCTTGAGGGACATTTCTTTTTTTCAAAAGATGTTCATCTCTTTTGTTCTAAAGATATTAAAGACACTTTAATGCTTATCAATACTGACTAGTCAAACAGAGGCACTTAAAAATAATTTACATAAGATTGTTTACATAAAGAGATTTGGAACTCCAGACTGATTTTACAGTAGGGCAGCGGTAAGTCACTCATTTTGTCTTACGCTAAAATAGATTTGAATCTATATATAAGCATGTATCTTGTGAACCATGACAAAATACTACAGTCCGTTGCATAAAATAGATAGTTAACACCTTTCAGTTAAAAAGTGTCAATATTTTACATGGAGTTTATAGCACACATAGCTCTGCCTCAACAGTCCCTTAAATTAGAAATGAATAATGATGATGTCCTAGTCAAATAAGACTAAAATTAGTTTGTAAATAAGACTATTACAAGCTGCTCAGATATCCTGATTACATCTATTTTAATCCTAGGTGTAAACAAACATGCTCCAACACACTGGCACTGATAGACCCTGGTCACTGTAGCATTAACAACAGTTTCTACTTATAACACAGTACCCTGCAACTTAGTGCTTTGTTTAGTAACTACTCAGATGAGCTTCTCTGACTAAGCTGCATTTTCAATGTTAAAGCATCCACAAAATGTTCACAGTCTGCTTAATCAGCTTACTTACTACATTTTATATTCTAAGTTTTCTACCTTTATAAGAGGAAAAAACTCAAATAAAGGTTTCGACTATGCCAAACGAACATGTTTTATTTGTAGTTTTGAGATTTTTATTCCAAGTTTATTCACCAGAAAAAAATTCTCTTCCACAGAAAAAACTCTCTCTTCCACATTTTAGACATGGTCTATCTTTTGTTCTGTGCATAGTTTCCTGCAACTGTACTATATTTCCATCTTCGTTTTGGGTTAAATATTTAAAAAGCGAACTACACTGTCTTAATTCCAAAAACTCTGATTCTCCATTATGCAAGCAATTGAAGAAAGACACTTTCTCCCCTCCAAACTATCATCTGCTATGGTGTCACACTATATCTCAAAAGAGCACCCTGTAACCCCCATATTCATCATTCATATAGGATTGTGATATTTCATACAAAGCATGCCTTATAAGATATCATACGAAAGGTCATGATGTGCTGAAACCCACTGTTCTGTCAAAATATGCATATCATTAGTGTGTAAGAAATTATGAGATTCTGCTGTATGGTTGTTATTGAAATATGTTGTGACTTTGGGAGTCACCCACTGCTAGTTCTCCAGTGACAACAAAGGAGGTGACCCACACCCAGGTGGGCGTTAAATGACCATTAATCAGCAAGGGAGTTGTAAACAAGAGATATACAATTCTGTAAGAGAGTTGCACAAGCATCACACAATGGGGACTGCTCAACTCTATGAGGCCTCGTCTACACTGGCAAGTTACTGTGCAGTAAAGCAGCTTTCTGTGGCGTAACTCCCAAGGTGTACACACTACCACGCCGCTTAGGGCATGGCTACATTTGCAGATGTAGAGCACTTTGAGTTAAACCAGCCTTCGTAGAGCGCAGTAAGGAAAGCGCTGCAATCTGTCCACACTGACAGCGCACTGGCGTGGCCACATTAGCAGCTCTTGCAACGTCCACAGAGAGCAGTGCATTGTGGTAGCTATCCCAGCATGCAAGTGGCTGCAATGTGCTTTTCAAATGGGGGGGGTGGAGTGTATTGTGTGTATGTGGGGGGAGAGAGTGGGTTTTGGGGGGTCTGACAGCGTGTCAGCATGCTGTCTTGTAAGTTCAGAAAGCAGCAGACCTTCCCCTCTCCCCCCGCCGCTCTCTCTCTCACACACAGCATTCCACAGTACTGGTTGCTTTGTCTCAGAGCAGATAAGCATGCCGGCTGTCAAACAGAGCTTTCGAAGGGCATATCCAATTACAAGAGTGGCCACTTGACTTAAGGAGATTATGGGACGTTTCCGGAGGCCGATCAGAGCGCAGTAATGCAACACCTCGTTCACACTGACACTGGGGCGCTCCAGTGGGGGCGCATCAAACATTATTCTACTCGCCGAGGTGGAGTACCAGGAGCGCTCTAGCCGTGGAGTCAGAGCGCTCTACGTGCCTTGCCAGTGTGGACGGGTAGTGAGGTAGTGCGCCCGGGGCTCCTTTAATGCGCTGTAACTCACAAGTGTAGCCAAGCCCTTAGTGTGCAGAAACTCCTCAGTTGCAGTGTTGCCAAAAAACCACCTTGACGAGAGTGGTAAGCCTTAAAGTGCAGAGGCTCCAGCACTATATTGGCAATGTAAACACATTACAGCGCAGAGAGCAATCAACTGGCCTCCAGAAGTGTCCATAATCCCTCAAGTGGCCACTGTGCTCTTGTTTTGAACTGGGCTGCCCCAGAGACATGCTCCCCTCCCCTTTCAAAGCTCAGTTTCTGACAGCCATTACATGCTGTGCTGATCTGCTCTCGGACACAAAGCAAACTATTAATGTGGCATGCTCCTACTGTTGAACACAGAGAGAGAGAGAGAGATTGCTGTACAGAGAGCTGGGGACGGAGGCTGTGGTTTCCCCCTCCTGCCTCAGGACTGGTTGCTTCCTGCTGCTGTTTGAACTTACAAGACAGCATGCACACACTCTCTGTCCCCCAAAACACAGTCTCCCCCCCGCATACACACACACACACACTCTATTACACACTCTGCCCCCCCCCCCTTCAGTTGAAAAGCAGCTGGCAATGTAGTAGGATGCCCATGGAACAATGGGATTGGGAAACCTGCATCATGTGACATTGTGCCTGCCCCATGAGGCATTGCAAACCCTTCCCAAAGCACCCTGCGGCCAGTTGCACAGGGGGCTAGCTACCACAATGCACTGCTCTCTTTGCCCTTGCAAGAGCTTCTAATGTGGATGCACTCCACTATCACAAGGAGCACAGTGTGGACACGCAACAGTGGTTTAATTCCAGCGTTTTAATAAAAGTAGTATAACTTGTTGTGCAGAAACTTGCCAGTACAGACATATCCTGATTTAGCAAGGCCCACCAGGACATGCCTGGGCTAGTATTTTCCAGGCATATGGACTGAGGGTATAAAATAAGAGACAATTGCATCATGCAATTACCTTTCTCCTCCCCCATTTACACTGAAGGCAGCAAGAATGCTGGGAAGACAGACTAGAACTGAGGAGACTGGTCTCAGGCTTAAAGGGAAAGCCTGCGTATTAAGGGCTGTAACCTACCTGCAACATCCAGTGGGGTGAGAAAAACTTCTTGATGCAAATACTGCTTAGTTTTAGGATTTAGACTGCATGTTTACTTTTTATTTTCTTTGGTAACTAACTCTGACCTTTCATGCTTACCACTTAAAATCTATCTTTCTGTAGTCAAACTTATTTTAATGTTTTATCCTTACCAGTGAGTTTATCGAAAGTGCGTGGGAAATCTATTCTGTTTACAAAGGCTGATTCATGTCCATTTTCCTTTGACAAAGTGGTGAACTAATTAATAAGTTTGCACTGTTCAAAAGAAGGGCTTGAGCAGTACACGATGGTGTATTTCTGGTGCAAGGCTGGGGGCTTGGGAGACTTACTAGTGTTTCCCGGCGTATAGTTCATGAGTGGCTTGGAGAGTGTTCATGCAATGTACCTGGGTGAGCTACTGCATGCTGGTGGCTGAGTGATAACTGCGCCCCGAGGTGTTTGCTGCTTGTCACTAGAGCAAAGCATTGTGAGAGCCAGCCTAGACTAGGAGATTAAGAGGGAACAGAAGTCCCACAGTTTGAGGTTGTACCCTATGGATCCCGTCACAGTTATACACACCTTACTGGATATGGTGACTATGCCCTTATTGCCTATTTATGATGCATAAAGACAGTTCAGGCTTGATTTTATTTAGATGTTTTCTGTCTTTGATTTTTACGTTAGAAAAATCATGCCATTATTTCCCTTTCTTTGGTTGAAGGATTCTTTAGACAACTCAAGTTGAACAACATCATAAGTTGTACATGAACAGAACAGCTTTCCCACTCCTCAACTGGGATGGGGGAATAACAGTATGTTAAGGCTTTTCCAACCAGGGAATGAAACAAGCCCCAGGAATGAAAAAACCCACCTTTATCCATCACAGAGGTTTAGTAAAAGGCATCTATTTTCCTTTGCAGTTCATGTGACACTACTACTAGAAGGCCCATATTCTACTTCAAGAACTAGGCTAGTTGTGCTTTGGAAAGCATAACCTGTATACATGCCAAACACAAATCAGGAGGCCCAGGACAGTTTTCACAAACATACTAACAGTTTAATTTCTCTCCAGGCTATAATTCAGGGTTAAAACCCCCAATTTAGCAGTCATGTTTTATCTGCATTACAAGAACCATCCACCTAGCAAAATTGTCTGCCACAGCAAAGGGCCCTATAATGAGAGACAATCAAAAGCATGGTGGTTCTTATAGTGCAGACAGGCCCTGAGTGTTTTAAATTTCTTTGTGAGGTTTAATTGTGAAAATGTTAAAAATGGGCATTGTGCACACAAGCCATTTTAGGCACAAACTAAAGGACAGAGTCAACGTACAGGCTTGTGTCAAACGTTTCTACACTAGGCAAGCAACAGATGACTATGGTGCTGTTCTTCGGCTGAGTTAGTTTTTGACAAAGTATTTGCTTATATCCTTTTTAGCAGATACTAATACTACGCTGACTTGGTTTCAGCCTTGGCAATTCTTCAGTTGTGTAAATGTAACTGTCTTTCCTACTGCTTGCGTGAATCATGAGCAGCATGAAAGACCTGATTTGGGAAGACTGTTTCCCCTGCCCAGTGGCAAGGACAGATCATTTAGGGGGGGTGGTAGGCTTCTAAGGTGTCCTTTCTCCCTATCCTAAAGAGCTTGCATAAGAATAAGCTCTATGGGGTGGGACAGTTCTAGAATTCTCTCCATAGTCCTATGTTGCTCCTTCAACCTGCTTCAGACAGGCACTAGAGTGGCTAGGAGTTGAAGCCACACTGTTCTCAGTTTCTGTCTTCATGGGGACCAAAGGATTAAGCTTGCTGTTGAACTCTGGTGTACTACCATGAGATCACTAGGCCATCTCCCTTTTTTGCCAACTCTCACAATTTCATAATTAATAATGAAATTTTGGCTCCTGCTGGAGCCAGTCCCATGAGGACACAAGCAGTTCTGACCTTCATGTGGTTTCCAGCCACATGGGCGGGAGGAAGAGAGAGAGAAGAAGAAAAAAAAAAACCCTTCTGACTGGCTGCTTTCCCCACTTCCTAGGAAAGAGCAATCCAATCAGGCCTGCAGCCTGAGGCAAACAGGCCATTCCCCTACCCCCAAACTCCTTAGCTCCTGAGGGAAGAGGGAGCAGCTAACACCATGCTCATAAGAGGGGCAGGAGGAGGAAGCTGCAGAAAGCTCAATGCAGCTCTGCTCCTCCCCTTGCCTGTGAAAAATGGGTCAGTATGCCCTCTGCTCCTCCCCTCCCCCTCTGTGCAACAGCAGGATTGGAAAGTGAAAGAGGATGAAGAACCCATGGAGCTGTCCTCCCTCAGACCTGGGAAGAGAGAGAAGAGGGGGATGAATAACCTGATGTTGCCCCACAAGGCCTAGGGAGGAAGAGAAGAGAACCCAATTGCAGTTACCCTCCCAGGCATGGGAGAAGGGGATCAAGAACCCCTGACCATGCAAGACCAGATGTGCACTGAAGGGCAAGAGCTAGCTGTGGGGCAAATCACAGAATTAATTTTGAATTTGGGGAAGAAGCTGGAAGCTCCACACCATCAGGCAAACACGAGAGTTCCTTTGGGGGGGACCAGAATAAGATTTTATAAATTTGGGAGGGGTGCAACATTCACACTGAAGCTAAGCAAGGGAAATTATAAAAAGACCCACAATATAATCTTTGAAAAAAATAATCATGATTTTGGGGGGAGGTCTGGCTTGTGATTTTTGAACTTTTGATTGGTAACACCATGAGCTACTCCTACACAAAAGAGGCAACTTCCCTGAGTTCCAGGAAAGTAAAATAAACTCACTGAGGAAGCTGGGTCAGAGGGACAGATATCAACTTTAACAAAAGCAAAAACAGCAAGTGAAGATAGGAGGAAATGGAAGCAGAGGCAGGTACGGGGGGGAAATCAATTCATGCCAGTAATTCTTTTCTGTTTCAGAGACTACAATTCCAGTGACAGTGATCCTTTTCTGTGAAAACTGACATGCAGCAAGGCCTTCCAAGCAAAGCTTAAATTTTGGTGCTAATTGTAGCTCTTTCATAGTATTTCCTGAAACTAAACTAAAGCTTCCATTGGTGAGATCCTGCTATATTATAAACACATTAATTTTAGGCCCCCCCCACCCCACCTCACCTCTGACCATTGCAACATAAAATGGATTACTCTATACCTCACACACAAAAACTAATGGGGAAAGCCTTTACTGGCCCTATCTACAGTAGAGAAAGTTTGCAAAAATTCCCTACTGTTGTCAGTACTGATACAGCTTCACCTATGGCAACAACTATGGGAGAACTAGATAAATTCATGGAGGTTAAGTCCATTAATGGCTATTAGCCAGGATGGGTAAGGAATGGTGTCCCTAGCCTCTGTTTGTCAGAGAGTGGAGATGGATGGCAGGAGAGAGATCACTTGATCATTTTTCAGGTATCTAAAAGGGTGTCATAAGGAGGAGGGAGAAAACTTGTTCATCTTAGCCTCTGAGGACAGAACAAGAAGCAATGGGCTTAAACTGCAGCAAGGGAGGTCTAGGTTGGACATTAGGAAAAAGCTCCTAACTGTCAGGGTGGTTAAACACTGGAATAAATTGCCTAGGGAGGTTGTGGAATCTCCATCTCTGGAGATATTTAAGAGTAGGTTAGATAAATGTCTATCAGGGATGGTCTAGACAGTATTTGGTCCTGCCATGCGGGCAGGGGACTGGACTCGATGACCTCTCGAGGTCCCTTCCAGTCCTAGAATCTATGAATCTATTACCTGTTAGGTTCACTCCCTCTGGGACACCTGGCATTGGTCACTGTCAGTAGACGGGATACTGGGCTGGATGGACCTTTGGTCTGACCCAGTATGGCCATTCTTATGTTCTTAGCCTACAAAAGAGCAACTACTAGCAGTATAAACAAGGCCATTGTGACTGAAATGTAGAATGCAGTGTTATTGTAGCCTTATTGGTCCCAGGATATTAAGAGAGACAAGGTGGATGAGGTAATACCATTTAGTGGAATTTTATTGTATTATATATTTTATTAAAAGGCAAAACAGACAAGAATTCCTATATCTGTACACTCAACCATAACACCATCTCAGGAAGGTCCAAGTGCATTTAGACTACAAGAAACATAAGCAGTGAAGCTGTAACAAGCTTAACCTCAAGGCAGAGAAGTAGGCTACACTAAGACTCAACATTCCAAACGTTTTCTGGCCAACTTCTGCCGTGATTGTCCTTGTCAGAAGATGCAAAGAGATGAGGAGGACAAACTATAAGGGGCCCCAATATTCTAATCTTTATTTAGTTCTGCTGCCAGTTATCACAGAAAAGGAACCACAGACTCAGCAACGGAAACTTTTTCCTTTATATTTAAAAAAAAAAAAAAGTTTACATACAGGAATATCGTAAAGAAAATAGCACTACTTTTCATCCCCGCTGTGTGCCTCCAGTTTAAGGTCCCAATATAGTCACAATGCTTTGCTGAATTGGAGGACTTTAAGCAAAAGGCACAAGATGGGGATGAAAAGTAGGCATCTGTTCTCAAAACCAGCCCTCAGTTGATTTCAATGGCACTTAAGTAGGTGTTTTGTTTCATAACCTACATGCAGGAAAATGTAAAGGAAGTAAGAATTGGGAGACAACTTTAGAATTTTCTTTAGATACTGATTTCTTTTGGGTTCTTTGATTCAAGAAATTATAAACTAAAATCTGAGAATTCAGAAAACAATATTAAGAACATATTTGTATTAAGTTTACTGAAAGGGAAAACCAGGTAACAGATTCTGTTTTATTGCAAAATTGATCCTTCAAAACTCAAGCTGTGGATTGTTAGGCTTGGATCTGTCTCCTTTATGCCACTCCAGTGACAGGTTTCCTCACCAGGGAATCTCATGATGTTCAGGGCTTACCCCACCAGCTCAGGGCTGACACAGAGCCCTATGCCACCCTCCCACACAGCCCCCAGTGTAGCTGTGCCCCCTGGGAAAGAAGGGAACATGGCTGCACAGTGCAGTGTGCTCTGGCTACTCTGGGCTGCTCTCCAAATTCTGAGCTGTAATGGAGATACAAAAGTGGTTAAAGCCATATTTCTAACGCTCTCCATGTCTCAGGACCCAACTCAAAACTTGGGTGAAAGTCTCCCCAACAGTGTTTACATTAAATAGTTTTATTAATTTGGGAATGAGGAGTGTATTCAACTGTTTAAAGAAAATTATATATTTAAGAGAAAATTGGATCTAATTTTCTCCAAGTTTTGCCAAAGAAAAACTAGGAGGACCAGACTAGAAACAGCTGAAGAATTTAGTGAAAATGGAGTATCTAAATTTAATGGAAGCAGAGACATCTATTTTCTAGCCTGCAAAAAACAGGACTGGTGATGGCAATCACTTTTTATTTGTAACGTGCATAGTTGTTTTTTGGATGTGAAAACAACAGTTACATACCCTGCACTAGCTGTGGTTCTTCCAGATGTTGTTAGTGTGAATCTCATGCACGAGATCAGATTATTTTGAACAGCAATGTCCATTGAGGCCATGAAAGTGCCCTGTGACACCTCATGGTCCTGTGCAAGGCCATAAAGGAGGAGCACCCAGGATAATCCCTCAGTTCCCTTGCAATTCAATGCCATGGTAGCTGAGAACTCCTAAAGCGAAGATGGATTGTGGGATCCACAGTGATTACAACTGTTTGAATAGCCTCAGCTACTATAGGGTAACCAACCGTGTTCTTCTTTTGAGTATCTGTCAGTTTACATTCCACTGTTGGGGACTGGCAAGCAGCACCCTTCCTGGATGGTGGCATGGGGAGTATCAGCTCCATTAGAAAGATTGTCATACCACTCCCACACTTGACATCTGCTTTGGTAGCTAAGTCCAAGGCCTAAAGCTTGATAAGTCAGTTGGTTATTCCACATTGCCACTTTGCAGATCTCAATTGGTATATTCCTGAAGCAGAACAAGGATATCACCTGAACTCTGGTGGAGTGAGTCTTGATGTTCAGTGAAAGAGGTACACCAGTCAAGTGGTAACCCAGCAAGATACACTGTGTTATCCACTTAAATATTATTTGTGATCAGATGGCCTGGCCCTCCAAACAGCCGGCTACAGCCAGAAATAAAATGGGAGACAGAATGGTTTGGTTCTGTCAGTGTATTAATGTAACATATATACAACACTGGGTGTCAGCAGTAACTACTTTTCCCCTGACCAAGAGTCGGGTTTCAGGAAGAAAACAGACAAGTTGATGGAATTCCATCAGATTCAGAGACCACCTTGTGATAAACCTCACACCAAATTTAAGCACCACCTTATCCCTATGAAGTGTCATGGATGGAGGGTCACAGCCATAAGCATTCGGCAGTCACCCTTTCTCCTGGCTAAAACAACCACAGCTAGGAAGAGTCTTCAGAGTAAAAATAAGTTAGGAGCACTCTAAAAATGGGCTTTAAGGGTGGCCCATAAGTCAAGAGAATGATGCTGATGTCCCAGGCAGCTGCAGCATCTCTGGTGAGTAAGCATTTAACAGGGCCTTGAAGAAGTTTGATGCCATTGGATGAAAGAGTCAGAACAACCGTACAGGCAGATGGCAAGCCAAGTTCACCGTGAGATGAATCACTAGAACTGAACAGGCTGGAACATTACAAATGCAGCAAGTAGTCAGAGAACTGCCGTACTGAAGCTTGCATAAGGTTCAGGAGCTGCTGACTTGCCCAAATCAGTTGCTCTTCCATTTTGATTAATAAGTTATCTGGTGGTGGTCTTCCTACTCTGTATCAGGATCTCCTGGACATGTCTGGAGCAGTCCATGTCTGGCACTCAACCAACCAACATCCAGGCTGTCAAGTGCCAGGAGTATATGACTGCGGTACTGAGAGATCAGGTCCGGACAGTCTGGGAGCAGGATCAGCAATTAAATGGACATCTGCAGCAGGTCTATCAGCCAAAACTGCCTCAACTAGGATGGAGCCATGAGAATAATAGTGGCTTTGTTTCTTGATTTTGGAAGTTACCAAGGTTATCAGGGGAAATAGACGGAAAGGCATAAAGGCATCCAGGACTCCACTGCAGAAAGAAGGCATCTGGCAATGATCCCAGGCTCATGCCCCCTATGTAACAAACTGACACTTGGCATTATCCTGAATGGCAAACAGGTCTATCAGGGGAACCCCTCTATGATGAAATCTGGGCTATATCATAGAATTTCATAGGGACCACTTGTGATTGGCTACAGACAGTGTGCTGAGGATCTCTTCATGTTTGTTTGTTGCGGACTTCCACGAGATGAACTACCTGGTTATCCCAGGTCAGTAGCACCATGTCCAGAGTTGATGGCCTCCTGACAGAATCAGACAGGCGTGTCTCCCCCGCATGGTGATGTAGTAGTGCATCACAGAGATGTTTTCCATCACGATCTACCTGTAGATTCTTCCTGTAGAATTTTGAACAGGAAGAAAATAATGCAGACTAGCCTGATAGTCCTGCACTCCAGGACATTGATTTGGAGCCCCAAATCTTCTCCGGACCAAGTCATTTGCATAGGAAGACTGTCCATGTGGGCTCTCCAACCATTAAAGTCTTCACAGTGGAGGGTGAGAACTGCATCCCTCCCCACACATTCTTGGGATCCTTCCACTAACATGAGGAGTAACTGGTTAGGCAGTACTAGTGCAGAAAAGGATCTGGGGGTTATAGTGAACCACAAATTGAATATGAGCCAACAATGTGATGCCCTTGCAAAAATAGGCTACTATTTTGGGGAATAGGATGTAAGACACGGAAGAGGAGGTTACTTACTGTAACTGGAGGTTCTTGGAGAGGTGTGGTCCCTACCTGTATTCCACCTGTGGGTGCACATGCATGCTACATGCTTGAGTCCAGAAGTTTTCTCCAAGCAGTATCCTTTGACCAACCCATGCACAGTGTCTCCCCCCATGCTAGCAACCAAGAGTATAAGGGGTAGTGCAGGTTGACACCACTCCAGTTCCTCCTCTTACTGCAATGTTATCAAGGCCAAAGAAGAGGAAAAAGAGGGTGAATAGTGGAATACACATAGGGACCATGCATCACTCCAGTTACAGTAAGTAACCTCTTCTCCTTTGAGTGTATATTCTACACATGGGTGACTTGCAAGCAGTGATCAGTGTGGAGGTTGGTGCAAGGAGGCTGGTAGCAGAGTAGTTTGTAATACAGACTTTCCTCCTGCTGCATCCACAGCGGACGCTTGAATCAGGGCGTAGCGTGCCATAAACGTGTGGATACATCACCAAGTTGCAGCTTTGCAAATGTCCTGAAATGGGACGTCCGATAAAGATGCCGTAGAGGCTGCTTGCGCTCGCATGGAGCGCACTGTAAAACCCTGGGAGGGGTAAGTTTTGCTATTTTACCGCATTCCAATATGCATCCCAAGACCCACTTAGTAATTCCCTGTAAGGCTACAGCTTAGCCCTCTGCTCTTTCTGCTATGGAAGCAAAGAGCCTTGGAGACTTTCTAATGGTCTTGGTTCTTTGCAGGTAGAACTCCAGGTCACATCTGAGGTCAAGGAAGTGTAGTTTCTTGTTCTCAAGAGAGGCATGGGGTTTCAGAAAAGACACAGGTAAGTGAATTGACTGGTTGATATGGAATTTGGACACAACCTTCGGGAGGAATCTGGGGTGTAGCAGCAGGGAGACCTTCTCTTTGTGGAATACTGTGTGAAGAGAGTCTGTCATAATGGCCAGTAGCTCACTGACCCTTCTGGCCAAACCGATGGCTACTACGAATGCCACTTTCATGGAGAGGTAGGTCATGGCATACGTTGCCATAGGTTCGAAGGGCAGGCCTATGAGAGTTCACAGGATGAAGTTAAAGTCCCAGCGGAGCGTGGGTTTGATGACCAGTGGGAAGGTTCTGATCAAGCCTTTCATAAACCATACTGTCTTCGGGTGCATGAAGATACAGCATCCCTCCACTGGGGAAAGACTTGCAGGCTAGGTGGACTGCTTCAAGCTCCAGCAAATTTATGTGCAGTCTGGCTTCTCATGGTGTCCATATACCCTGGGGTGTGTGGTGGTCCAGGTGGGCACCCCATCATGTAAGGGAGACATAAGTCACAATGGTGGCCCTCAGTTTGGGAAGGGTGTTCTCACCAAGACCTTGGACACACTGGACCACCAAGCAAGAAAGGCAAGAACTTCTGAAGACACGATAACTCTGGAGTCAATATGGTCCCTGGTCAGCCTGTAGATCGAGTGGAGCCAAGCCTGTAAGGGAGAACTGGAGTGGTGTCGAGCCGCACCACCCTTATACCCTCATTCAGGAGCACGAGGGGAAATACCGTGCATGTGCGAGTCAACAAACACTGCTTGGAGAAAACTTCCGGACTCAGGCACATGGCACACAGATTCTCTCGTAAACTTTAAGATCAGAATAGGGCCATTGTGATCATCTAGTGTGACCTCCTGTACATTGCAGGCCACAGAACCTTACCCACCCACTCCTGTAATAGACCCTCACCTCTGTGTCACTTACTAAAGCCCTCAAATAATGTTTTAAAGACTAAGTTACAGAGAATCCACCATTTACACTAGTTGAAACCTTCAAGTGACCCATGCCCCATGCTGCAGAGGAAGGCAAACCCCGCTCCCAGGGTCTTTGCTAATCTGACCTGGGGGAAAGTGCCTTCCTCACTCTAAATACAGCCATCAGTTAGACCCTGAGCACGTGGGCAAGACCCACCCGCCAGCCACCTGGAAAAGAATAACTCAGGGCTTGGCTTCACTTGCAAGTTAGAGTGCGTTAAAGCAGTCCCGGGTGCCCAAACTCACGTCACGTCCACACTGGCAAGGCACATAGAGCACCCGGACTCCGCAGCTGGAGCGCTCCTGGTAATCCACCTCCACGAGAAGCATAACACTTGCTGCACCCTGGCTGGAGCGCCGCGGCGCCAGTGTGGACACCCTGATTGGCCTCCAGAAGTGTCCCACAATGCCTGTTCTAGCCACTCTGGTCATCACTTTGAACTCTACTGCCCTGCCCTCAGGTGACCAACCATCAGACCCGCCCTTTAAATTCTCTGGGAATTTTGAAAATTCCCTTCCTGTTTGCTCAGCAAAGCGTGGAGTGCCCTCAGCAAATCTTTCCAGGTGACCATGCCTCCACACGCCAGGTGATCCCCAGTATGGAGCAATGGCGAGGTGCTGGACCTCATCAGTGTTTGGGGGGAAGAAGCTGTCCAGTCCCAGCTGCGCTCCAGCCATAGGAATTATGATACCTTCAGGCAGATATCAAGGGACATGATGGAAAGGGGCCATGACCGGGATGCACTGCAGTGCAGGGTTAAAGTGAAGGAGCTGTGGAATGCCTACCACAAAGCCTGCGAGGCTGCCCCCGCGACCTGCTGTTTCTACAAAGAGCTGGATGCAATACTTGGGGGTGACCCCACCTCCACTCCGAAGACCACCATGATCACTTCAGAGCCCAGTTCAACAAGGCAGGAGGAGGAGGAAAGCGGGAGCAAGGGTGCTGAGGAGGAGGGAGACAGCCCGGCATCCCTAAATGCATACAGCCAGGAGCTATTTTCAAGCCAGGAGGAAGATAGCCAGTAGCAGCGGATGGTGCTTGGGGAAGAACAAACATCAGAGGAGGTGCCCAGTAAGTGGCTTTTATTTTGAGAAGGAAGTTGTTTGGTGCGGGCTCTTGGGACAAGGAGAGTTAGGGCTGCATGCATGCCTAGATACGGAATAGGGCATGGTGTGCTCTCTCACATCACAGTAATCGGCCTCAGTGATCTCTTCAAAGGTCTCATGCAGAAGCTGGGCAATCCGCTTGCGCAGGTTCCTTGGCAGAGCTACTGTGTTCCTTGTCCCAGTAAGGCTAACAGGTCCGCGCCACGGTGCCGTGACTGGCTAGGGGGTGGGGGGAGGGGGGGGGGAGAGAGAGACCATTGATGCACAAAGGCAAGCTGCATATGGGCCAGGGCAGATGCTGCATTGTAGCAGAAGACCCTCCCTTCCTTCCCAGGTCACCCTCAGCAATGAGATATCTTCCAGGACGAACTCATCTTGTGGAAAATGTGGGGACACTGTTCAGTATAGGGGCCCCCTGCAGCTGTTGGCTCTCCCCAAGTCACAGAACCCCAGAGGACAGTACTAAAACAATCAGTCTCCCTTGCCCCTAGGCTTACTCACCATTTTGGTGCTCCTGTGGGTTATGTGCACTCACTTTGGGATGGGCAATTTCTGCTATTGTATACACTGTGCTTGTCTTTAAGTACGGCCGAATCATTGCTCTGTCTGGTGTGAACAATGCTGCCTCTTAAGTGCTGCATTTTGGCTTTACAGATGCAACCTTGAGATCCAGCCATCCTTGTTATCAACGACTGAAAGACTCTGAAGAATCAGGAAGCGTCCACGAAGAAGCAAAGAGGACATGCTGCATTAAGTCATACAGCAGTCCCTTAATGAAAAATCAAAAAGTGCAGGAGTGTCAGGAGAGTGAAAGGAGGGTCCGCCAGCAGAATGCAGATCGCCGGCACCAAAGCACAGAACGGCTGCTGAGCATCATGGAGCGCCAAGCGGACTCAATACAGGTGCTCGTAGCAATGCAGGTGGAGCACTTCTCCCCCCCCGCCCCCGCACAGCCCTTGTCCCAAAACTCTTTCCCTTGTGCCCCCATGTCACCACCAACCCACTTTCCCCAACATCCGGGTTCTTATCTACACTAGTTGCCTCCAACACCTGTAGCTTCACCACCCAGCCCTGCAAACTATGACCCTTACCCACTGCACTCAACCAACATCACCACGCATTTTAGCCAGCCTGAAGCGCAGCACTCATTGCACAGCACTTCAGACAGGAAGGCTGAGTATGATAACAGGACATACGCAAATCTGTGATTGTCCCGTTCCCCAACCAGCGTCCTTCGTCTCAAACAGCACAGATGTGTCATGCCCAGTTTCCCAAGCAGTTGTGTTTCTTTTCAATAAATGAATTTTTTGGTTTTGAAAACAATTCTTTTTTATTACATTAAGTAAAAGATACCGTAGCCCAGGAAAGCAACAGGCATTGCAAGTCAGTGCATCATACGTAGCAAACACAGATTCCTACTAACATTGGAACCACTGCACTTCACTCCTGTGCAGAGCACCAAACATTACTGGTGGCTTTCAACCTCAAAATTGCTCCCTCAAGGCATCCCTAATCCTTGCAGCCCCACGCTGGGCCCCTCTAATAGCCCTGCTCTCTGGCTGTTCAAATTCAGCCTCCAGGTGTTGAACCTCCGAGGTCCATGCCTGAGTGAATCTTTCACCCTTCCCTTCACAAATGTTATGGAGGGTACAGCACACGGCTATAACGTGGGGATGTTGTCATCAGCCAGGTCCAGATTCCTATACAGACAGTGCCAGCAGCCCTTTAAACGGCCAAAAGCACACTCCACAGTCATTCTGCACCAACTCAGCCTGTTGTTGAACTGCTCCTTGCTGCTGTCAAGGCTCCCTGTGTAGGGTCTCATGTGCCACGGCATTAAAGGGCAAGCAGGGTCCCCAAGGATCACAATGGGCATTTTGACTTCCCCTACAGTGATCTTCTGGTCTGGGAAGAAAGTCCCAGCTTGCAGCTTCCTGAACAGGCCTGTGTTCCGAAAGATGCGTGCGTCATGCACCTTTCCGGACCAGCCTGCATTAATGTCAATGAAACGCCCACGGTGATCCACAAGCGCCTGGAGAACCATAGAGAAATACCCCTTCTGATTTATGTACTCGGAGGCTAGGTGGGCTGGTATCAGAATTGGAATACGAGTTTCATCTATCGCCCCTCCGCAGTTAGGGAAACCCATTTGTGCAAAGCCAGCCACAATGTCTTGCACGTTACCCAGAGTCATGGTTCTTCTCAGCAGGATGCGATTAATGGCCCTGAAAACTTGCATCAACACGATTCCAACGGTCGACTTTCCCACTCCAAACTGGTATGCGACCGACTGGTAGCTGTCTGGAGTTGCCAGATTCCAGATTGCAATAGCCACCCGCTTCTCCAGCAGCAGGGCAGCTCTCAATCTCGTGTCCTTGTGCTGCAGGGTGGGGGAGAGCTCAGCACACAGTCCCATGAAAGTGGCTTTTCTCATGCAAAAGTTCTGCAGCCACTGCTCGTCATCCCAGACTTGCATGACGATGTGATCCCACCACTCAGTGCTTGTTTCCCCAAGCCCAAAAGCTGCATTCCACTGTGGTGAGCATGTCCGTGAATGCCACAAGCAATCCCGTGTCGTAACCGTTATGCGAGTCGACATCGTCAGACTCCTCACGGTCAGTTTTTAGCTTAAGGAGTAACTCGACTGCAATTCATGATGTGCTGGTGAGACCCATCAGCATATTCCTCAGCAGTTTGGGATCCATTCCCGCAGACCAAAAGGGAATCCAGAGCGCACAGTACAAAAAACGTTGAAAGATGGCACCAAATGTGGATGGAAGCACAGCAATTGCTGGGATGCGAAGCGATGCATCACAGGGCATTGGGACAGGACCCAGAATACCCTGCAACCCTCCGCCTGCTTCCCACAAGCCACAGCGCCAGAATGGGAAGAGGTGCTCTGTGGGATAGCTGCCCATAATACACCGCTCCCAATGCTGCTGCAAGTGCTGCAAATGCAGCCACGCCAGTGCGCTTGCAGCTGACAATGTGATCACACTGGAGCACTCCCCCTGCTGTGGTCTACGAGGGCTGGTTTAACTCACAGCGCTCTACGTCTGCAAGTGTAGCCATGCCCCCAGAACTCTCCCCACCTAGTGTCCCATGTATTAAATGCATTTCCTTTGTCTAAAAAAATCAGTTATCTTTTCAAAGGAGATCAGCTGGTCTTGCATGATCTACCTTTTCTAAAACCATGTTGTATTTTATCTCAATTACAGTTTACCTCTAGTCCTTAACTACTTTCTCTTTCAAAATTTGTTCCAAGACCTAGCATACATTGAGGTTGAACTAACAGGCCGGTAGTTCCCCAGAATACTTTTCTCCTTTCTTAAATATAGGAACTATATTAGCAATTCTCCAGTCACGGGGTACAACTCCCAAGTTTATAGATTCATTAAAAATCCTTGCTATTAGGCTTGCAATTGCATGTGCCAGTTCCTTTAATATTCTTGGGTAGAGATTATCTCCCCTCCCCCCGTTTTAGTCCCATTAAACTGGAATACATTTAGGACCAACTCTCAAGAAATAGTAAATGTTCCATTCTACTTGGGACTGATGAGGCCTCAGCTGGAATACTGTGTCCAGTTCTTGGCACCACAATTTAAGATGTGGACAAAGTGAGTAGAGTCCAGATGAGAACAAAAAAAAAGATAAAAGCTTTAGAAAACCTGACCTATGAGGAAAGATTAAAAAACTGGGCATGTTTAGTCTTGAGAAGAGAAGACAGAGGCGACCCGATAACAGTTTTCAAGTATGTTAAGGTCGGTTATAAAGGGGATATGACCAATTGTTCTCTATGTCCAATAAAGACAGGACAAGAAGCAATCAGCTTAGTCTTCAGCAAGGGAGATTTAGGTTGAACATTAGGAAAAACTACCCTTGTAGTTAGGATGTTAAGTTCTAGGATAGTTTAAACAAGAGAGATTTTGGAATCCCTGCCACTGGAGGTTATTAAGAACAGATTAGACCAGTGGTTCTCAACCTTTTTACCATTGTGGGCTGCATATGCAGCTCTCTGCGTTATGTGGGCCGTATCCACACAATATATAAACTACCTGTACTAAGGATGTCACATGAGCCGCAGCTGTGTGCTGATTGGGCCGCAAGCAGCCCGCAGGTTGAGAAACACTGGGTTAGACAAACCCATCACGGGGTAGTAGACTGGGAGCATGTGTAATTCAGTGAGCAAGTTAATGACAACTCTTTCCTTTCTATCATTTGATTTGTAAAAATCTACAGAATCATAAATTCAATGGTGTCATCCTCCAGGGTGTGGCACAAGGGACTTGCTGCCCCTCTGGCTCACAGCTCCAGATCCTTCCGTTGGTGGAAATTTTGACAATACAATGCAGTCAGAAATGGGTTGACTTGGGTATCATTCAAAAGTCCTTTCTCCCACAAATACAATGGTACCAAACATGACAAATCTAGAACAATTATGTTCTATTTTAGTTATACTTTAACACAGGCATATCAAACATGCAGCCCTTACAAAGTTAAATTTTGGCCCTCAACTGACAATACTGTGTTATCAGTCAATGCTCAGAAAAGGATACTTTATTAAGTTTTTTAATACTACAGAATACTACAAATCAAAGGAGTATTTCAAATTGATTTGCCATCACAGGCAAAAAAAGAAGTGGTTCAGCAGTACTGATTATCTTTATTATGCAAAAAGGAGTTATGAGGCACTGATTAATACATCAGCATCCAGCCAGAAATTACTGGACTCCAACTACAAATGCTATGCACAGTTACATAACATACTTCATGTACCATAATTACAATCCAAAAGTAATTTATTACAAAGTCCTGGTTTTTATTTTAATCTTTATCATTTTTACACATCAATGGGGAGATGAAGAGTACCAACAGTAGCTGAATCTTTGGCAAATATCGCCATAGAGGCCCTGGTTAAACACAATGCTCTGTGGCACCTTACATGCGATAAGTGCTCCCGGAAAGGGAATTTGGCAAGGTTAATGAGCATCAGGAGAAAATTGATGATACTGGCATAAGTGCCAGCCATGGGCAAGACTCGCCTTATACTAGGCCCCATGGCGTGCATTTTGAGACAAACAGCTGCTTCTTCCACAGTAAGCCAGAATCCCGAAGGCATCCATTAAGCACAATTTCAACAAGAGACAAGTGAGAAACTGTATGAAAACAGTCATTCTTAGTGAGAACGTTTCATGGAAATTAAAATTAAGTAGCTGTATTGACCCAAAAGATTTTGAAGCATATGACATATTTTGAGTGATACACTAACAATGTCTAATGCGTTACGTCAACAGGTAAAAGCAACAGAAACAAATACTGATTTTACTGCTGCAAACTGTGGAGTTCATAAATTGCCTCACAGAGGCTCTAATGGATGGGAAAGTAGTGGTGACGGCTGAAGCAGAAGTTAAGAGAAATATGTGCTTTGAACAGGATTGACGAGGAACAAATGCTTAGTAGAAAGGCTCTTAAAGCACTTATTGAAGATGAACTGTGGGATATGGATGTACTTTTTAGCAATCCTAGCTGCAGAAATGAATCACAATGCATGTCCTTAAAAGCTGCAAAAGACATGGCACTATCAAAAAAAAAAAGTGCTGATGTCAACAGTAATATGAAGGCTCTTTGCAGCTGCTGAATTTTTATGTAAAAGCATTTTGTCCTGCAGTACATGGGAGTTGCAGGGATTCATAGCTGATGCCAAACTTGAAAAAAATAATTCCACATGACCTGTACTACAACTTTAAATAGTGCATCGGTGGTCATGGTGACTTTATCACCAGCAAATATGACGGTATTCAAACATAGAACAAGGCTGTCATTTTATTGCAAAGCCTCAGGTGCAAGTGGCTTGAGTGAAAGGCAGGTTTCCAACACATACAACTGTGCTACATACGTGTAATATACCACTACAAATAACTGCTGGAAAGACCAAATTATTTTACTGGAAGACATTTGATTTAGCCTCCAAAGTCACACTCCACACTCTGAAGGTGCTCAGAACAACAGACAGTTACTGACGAGGTCATAGTTGAATAGGAAGTGTTTGTATGCAGAGTTTACCATTTAAAGACCAAAATTATAACACTATGCAGAGCTACGCTGGTGGATGTTTTCCACAAAGCAGACAAATGGAGGAAAATTCCCACTGACAAGAGGTGCACTTATACCTGCTATAAAAAGGGCAAATCCTCAGGCAATGGAAAGATCAAAACTATCCTCTCCTATCAAGCATGGATGGATCTTGAAGGATGGACTGATCACACCAGTTGTGTGTGAAATACCATGTGCTCCTAAATCAATCCTTCAGCTAATCAAATGCTCGGGTGCAAAGACTAGAGACTCACCTCCCTGCAGTGTTTGGCCTGCAGCCAGCAAGTGCAGGGTGGACAGGGCTCAGTGTGACAATGTGTCTGGCAGTGCTGCCCTAGACGGTGATGAGACTGATTAACAAATGTTTTCAGTCATACCTGTCAAGGCTAGTTTCCCTAGGCTTATCGAAGATCAGTGAATTCTTTATGTAAGCAATAGATCTCTCTGTTAAAGTATAATTTAAATTGTGGCTTTTTAAACATATTTTTCAAATATATATCTATGTAACTATTCTAGGTTTGTCATGTTTGGTACCATTGTGTTTGTGAGAGGAAGGGCTTTTGAATGATACCCAACTTGTCTCATTTCCAATTACACAATTATCAAAATTTTCATCAATTGGGAGGACCTGGAGTTGAGTCAGAGGGGCAGCAAGGCCCCCTGCCATGCCAGAGGATACCAGCACTGAAATTATGATTCTGCAGATTTTTACAAATCAAATGACACCTCCCCTACCCTTTATCACTAACTTGCCCACAGAATAAGATTTTACTACATTATGCTGCCAGACTATATATTTGGTTCTGCTTTGGGGGGGCGGGGGGGGGAAGAGAAGAAGGCAGATGAACTAAATGATCTCTTGAGGTCCCTTTTCAGATCTACATTTCCATGATTCTGTGATCTCAGCTCTGTGATGACATGAAGCGGAACCATGGCATCTTTACTTGGCTGGTGTTTTGCTAGGGAATAGACCAATCTGAGACAGAGTTGGTACAACTGCAGGTGAAATCTGGAAAGCAGCATCATGTATGTGCATACTACACTCCTGAGGGCATTCTGCACCAAAAAAAAATTAAAATTATGCGCACAATATTTTAAAATTCTGCAAATTTTATTTGTCAAATAAATGTGGAGGTTCCAGCATGGCACTGGGGAGCACAGGCCATTGGCTGCACAGAGGTGGGAAATCACTGTGCAGCTCCCCCCAGGACATGGACTCAGCGGTGAGGCTGCACCCAACCCTGACACAGCACAAGGACCTGGCCTGCCCCAGAAACACCCTAGGGCCTTGCCCCTCCATGCCAGGTGCATCAGGTGTGGGCAGGCAGGCTCAGCAAGGCTGGATCCAAGTGTGGAGGAGCTTAGTGTGGGAAGATCCAGGTGTGGGTTGAGAGAGTTCTGTGTGGGGCAATCTGGGTACAGGCAGCTCAGTGGGGGATGCAAGGGCGGGGGGATCTGGATGCACAGGGGCTTGTTGGGGGGTTCTGGGTGCAGCGGTAATGGGACACTGCAGCAGGGGCCAGGTGAAGATGGTTGGGCTCAGCAGGGGGGTCTGGATGTGGGGGAATAGTGAGGGGGTCCACACACTGGAGTAGTGGGGCAGGGATCCGGGTGCCTCATTGGAGTAGTCCTGGTTCAGGGAGAGTGGGGTGTCTGGGTGCAGGGGGGTAAAGCTGGGCAGGAGGGTCTAGGTATGAGGGGGTCTGGATGCATGGGGGTTGGGCGGATGGGGGAGCAGCTCCCTGTACAGGGATCCCTCCCCCTGCAGCTGAGCAGAGATAGGTGCAGGAAGCACAGGGGGGTGAGGGAGTTTGCAGAGCTTCCTACAGCCAAGGGAGAAATCTGGGGGTGGGTCTGACATAGCCCCAGATGCCATGGGGGAAGAGGAAGTCCCGTCTTCCCCAGCCCAGCCGGGACTAGCACCTGAGCCTGGTGCATGGTAGGAGCCACCAGCCAGGTCTTCCCCAGTCCCACAGTGATTTACCTCTCTGTCAGCTGTCCTAGGCACCCGAAACATGACTGCTCTTGTGGCTTCCCTGTCAGAAAGTCATTTTTCTGCAGTGGACAAATTCTGCGCATGCACAGTGGCGCAGAATTCCCCCACGAGTAATACTAACATACAGCTGAACAGCCCCATACACATCGGCATTGTCATAATCGAGTATGTTTCTATTCTAACAGTGATTGCATTGACAGGAATCTATGTTCAGGCAAGTATGCTCTTGTTGACATGGTCAAGGCTCCTCTGAACTACTGTCTGTGATGGATAAGAGAAGGATTTTCATATTTCACCAGGAGACCCAGGTGAGAGAACAGAAAGGGCATATTACAGGCTTGCAGCTGTCTCCTCCTGGGATGTGCCTGCAATCAATCAATCAAGGTAAGGGTAAATATGAATGGCCTTCCTTCTGAGATTGATCCCTACTACCACTAAGCACTTTGACAACTCAGGGCTGTGAAAAGTCCAAATAGCAGTACCTTATACTGGTAATATTTGGACCCCACTATGAACCTTTGGTATTTCCTGTAACCCAGATAGATGACTATGTGGAAGCCTGTGTCTGGTTCATGGCTCTCAACTTACAGGTCTTGAGCCTGAAGAGATGTGATGACTGAGGTAAGCAGTGCCATCCTGAAGCTGAGGCTATGTGTATACTTAACCAGCTACACTGGCACAATTTCAGTGTTACAGCTGTGCCATTGCAGCGGTTTAAGCAGAGACACTCACTACGGTGATGGGAGAGATTCTCCTGTCGCTGTAGTTAATCCACCTCCCCAAGAGGTGGTAGCTGGTTGATGAAAGAATTCTTCCACTGACCTAGCATGGTCTACACTGGGACTTAGGTTAGCTTAACTGCATGGCTCAGAGGTAAGGACTTTTCACGCCCCTGAGCGACGTAGCTAGGATGACCTAACTTATTAGTGTAGACTTAGCTTGAGGCAGCATATGGATTTGTTCAGTCTCCTCAGGTCTAGAAGAGAAGAAAGTCCCTATTTTTTCTTCAGGATAAGAAACAGGAGGAGAAGCCTCTTTCTTTGTATTCAGTGGGTATCTTCTCTGGCTCCTAGATGAAGCAATAAGGTCACTTCTGTTTGCGATTGGCTCTTGTGAAAAGGGTACCTGAAAGAACAGGGAAGGGGGCAGGTAGGGAGTAATGTGTAGAAATATATAGGGTCCATTTGTCAGCTATGATGGCCACCAAGGCCCAAAAGAAAGTGCAAGATGGTTCCTAAAAGTGGATCCAGGCTCCAGTTTGACTAAATGCTCCTGTCAAATTTGCTGCCTCAGAAGGAGCCAGGTTAGCAGAGGAGGTGGAAGATGGCCATCCCCTGGAATACCTAGGCTTCCTTTTATTGGGTACTCTGGTGTCCCCAAGAGTAGGACAGTGTCCTCTGTTAGGGATGGTACTTGCAATGTTTAGTATAGTGGGACTGAAATGTAAATCCCTGAGAACCATACTGTTAACCTTGAGTCCTTAAGGGAGTGGAATAATTATTCTGTTTTCGGTCTGAAGAGCTCCATTCCCCTGAAAGGCAGGTCCTCTATAGTGGCCTGTACCTTGTGTAGTGTGCCAGATTCCTAGAGCCATGAGGTCTGTGGCATAGTGACAGCCATGCACTGTGCAGCTGTATCAGATGTATCAGTGGCTGCCAGTAGTGACATTCCCACAACCATCTCGCTTTCCTTAATCATAGAATATCAGGGTTGGAAGGGACCTCAGGAGGTCACCTAGTCCAACCCCCTGCTCAAAGCAGGACCAATCCCCTGACAGATTTTTACCCCAGTTCCCTAAATGGCCCCCTCAAGGATTGAACTCACAACCCTCCCTACCTCATCCCTGTTCTGTTGCTTGATTTTGCATTCTCCCAGGTGAGAAAGTTGTACTTGGCCAATAAGCCCTGGTAATTTGCCAACAGGAGCTGGAGTGAGGCTGATGAATATGCCTTGCATTCAAAAAAGATACAACTCACTGGAGTCTCTGTCCTTCAGTGTTCCTTTTGTGGAAACAATTTTTTCCTGTCCTGCCAAGACAACCATGGGTTTGGATAGGCATAAAAGTGTTCAAAGCCCTTTGGGGCACCTGACATCTCTTCTCTGCTCTTTTTCAAGTGGACGGAAGAGTGTCTGGGATATTTGCCACAGTCCTTTGGCTGGTTGCAGGATCTATTCATTAACAAGGAGGGCAATTCTGGTTCGCATTATGGTTGTCAAAATATCAAAGAAATTGAGAGACTATAAATTGAGAGTATATAAATACTGCTTCAATATGCAGGGTCTCCGCAATGCAAGATAGGTGATCCTAAAAAGCTTTAGGAGTAATCAATTACTAGATCTGGGGCTGGTGTCACTGCCTCATGCACTGAGGAGAAAGACAAGGGTTGCTCTAATTCCTTCATTGCTTCTTGCTCTTGGGAGCCGATATGTGGTTCTTGTGTGGGCAGCTTAATTAATAATGCCATTGAGAACATGATCTACTCTTTCTAGAAAGATAGGAAAAGGATCTGCTCCTAGATGCATGACAACAATTCCAGTAAGGCCAACATGAGCAAGGTGACATGTCCATGGATACTGGCTTGGTTCAGGGTGGCTGCCTCAGTGCCACTCCTGCCCCATTCTGGGACATGACTCTGAATAAGGGCCCCCCCCGTGCCATCCTCCGGGTCACTATGAAAGTAGAAAGAGGATCTCTGTCCAATGCAGGCAAAAAGGACAGCACAGAGTGTATCTCCTCTTTGAATGGCACTGCTGTAAAGGTGATATGGCATCAGTGCCAGTCATTTCTTTGGCATGGTGAAGGTCTCTGGAGGTGATCCAAAATCCTCCAGATTGTATCTTGGGCCCTTGCTGAGCTCAGCTGCAGAGACCAGTACCAAGGCTGGCACTGGGGGGTCTCACTCCCTATCTGGTCAAGGACTTAGACCTTGTCTACACTACACAGTTTTGTTGACAAAAGTCATGTTTTGTCAACAAAACAGTGGCGATGTATACACTACAATGCTACTTCTGCCAACAAAACTCTCCTGCTTTACCGACAAAATAAAACCACCTCGACAAGAGGTGTAGAGCTTTTTGTGGCAAAGTTAGATTAACAAAATGTCAGTTTAGACACTGTGGTTGGTTATGTTGCTATAAATGGCCTCCAGGAGGTATCCCACAATGCCCATCCTGACCGCTCTGGTCAGCAGTTCGAACTCCCCCTGCACCCAGGTACACAGGCATCTGCCCCTCCTCCTTTAAAGGCTCCGGAATTTTTGAAATTCCACTTCCTGTTTGCACAGCATGGAGAGCTCACATCACATCTTCCCAGCTGACCATGACGACTCCACGCAACAAACGCTCTCCTGCTTGTAGTGCATCTGAGTTGTTGGATCTGCTGGCACTGGGGAGAGGAGGTGTGCAGTCCCAGCTCCACTCCAGCCGTAGGAACTTCAATACCTATAGGCAGATTTCTCATGGCTTGTTGGAGAGGGGCCACAAATGGGACATGATGCAGTGCCGTACGAAGACAGAAGAGCTGAGGCAGGCTTACCAGAAGGCAAGGGAGGTAAACCATTGCTTTGGTGTTGTGCCAAAGACCTGCCACTTCTATAAGGAGCTGGACACCATCCTTAGCAACAACCCCACCTCCACCACCAAAAGCCAAGTGGATACTTCGATGGGGCGGCAGGCAGCAGACACTGGACTCAACCCCAAGGATGAAGTTGTAGATGAAAAGGTGGTGCACACGTCACAGCTGTCTGGTGGCATGGTGAGTCAGGACCTCTTTTCCCACTCCGGAAGGGTCTGGCCAGTCCCAGCAGTCCGTCTCTGGTGCTCATGATGTAAGAGAGGAGAGTCCTGGGTAAATGATATTTTTGCATTGATGCTGCTCGGTTATGAGATAGAGATGTTCTTTGCTCTGCATATTCTAGAAGTGGGTGAAGGGATAGAAATGTGCAAGACTAGCTGTGTTTCTGTGTGCTCCATATCCCATGTAGTTAAGCAGTGTGGCAGAACAGCATGTTGATACACACCGAGATTTCATGGGAAACCTCCAGAGAGATCTACAGGAAACTTTCCTCCAGGTACTCGCCAATCCTCTGCTGAAGGTTCCTTGGCAGAGCTGCTTTGTCCCTTCCCCCACTGTAGGAAACTTTCCTGCACCACTCAGCAATCACTTGTGCAGGGACCAAAGCGGCACACAGGCGAGCAGCATAGGGACCGGATCTGAAACTGCAATTGTGAAGATGCATCCTTGCTTATTCAGGAGCAAAGTATCGGCTTCAATCACCCCCGCCTGTGGAAAATGGTGACAAAATTTACAATATTGTCCTTAGTCACCTGCACTGATCCCCTTAAAAACCACCTAGACCCTTTGGCCCTTCCTGAATGCCCAGGCCGAACTCACCATATTCAGGGCGTTCACCGAGATGTTTGCTTGTCAAAGGACAGCGAGAAAGTGATTGGTATGTTAAAAGAGGTGTATTTCACTATGATTCAATGCTGTGCGTGAACTAACAATCATGCTGCTGCGTATTGTTTCTTATGCTACTGCAGATATGACCTTCGGGGGAACCCCCGACACTCCAGCCGAGTGCCTCCACCAGATAAGAAAGCGACCAAGATGGAACAAGGAGGACATGTTCCGAGAGATGCTCCAATACCTGGAGGCTTAAAAAAAGAGAACAGAGTGGAAAAACACCCTGCAGGACAGAAAGGAGTGTGAGGAGTGCATAGTTAAAGGCTAGGAGCGAATGATAAAAGTGATGGAGGAGCAAACAGATGTTGAAGACCCTAATCATGCCCCAGATAGAAACATGTGCTCAGCCCCCTCCTGCAGCCAATACAGAACTGCTTTCAATGCCCTCCCCAAACCCCTTCCAAACATTCCTTGCAACTTCCTGGAACGTCTCGGTACTCCATTCACTCCACTCCTTTGGACAGCTTCCAAAATGATAGCTTGACTTACACAGAGTTATGAGACACGACACTGCCCAGCACTGTTATCTCCCTTCCCATTAAGTCTTTTGTGTGTTAATTGGTATTTAATAAAAAACTCTTTGAAAGATAACCAATCTGTCTCCTACATGTGGTGGTTGCTGCTGGTAGTAATACATAGTGGCAGTTTGATCATTTGTTGACTAAAAATCCTAGTCATGAATCACCACAATTTTCATGCAAGGCAGCAAGTTAAAGTGCTGTATGAAACGACATTACTAGGACTCATTATCAATATGTTGCCTCAAAGCCTCCCCGATTCGAATAGCTTCCGCTTGTGACCCTCTAACAGCCCTGGTATCTGGCTGCTCAAATTCAGCAGCCAGGCGATCCACCTCTGCACTCCAGCCTGGGGCGGGGGGGAGAGGAGAGGGGGGAAATTTTTTTTCCCCCACCTTTAGCCTCACAAATATTATGGAGCTGCAGCAGGCTCCTATGACCATGGGAATGTTTTCTTATTTAGGTCTAATCTGCCATAAAGGCAGCGCCAGTGTGCTTTTAATCTGCCAAAGGCACATTCCATGGTCATTCTGCACCTGCTCAGCCTATGGTTGAAGTGCTCCTTGCTGCTGTCCAGGTTTCCCATGTAAGGCTTCATGAGCCATGGGAGTAAGGAGTACACTGGATCTCCCAGGATCACTATGGGCATTCCAACATCCCCAACTGGAATCTTCTGGCCGGGAAAGGAAGTCGCTGCTTGGAGCTTTCTGTACAGGCCAGTGTTTCTGAAGATGCTTGTGTTATGCACCTTCCTGGACCACCCCACGTTGATGTCAGTGAAACGCCCATGGTGATCCACAAGTGTCAGCAATACCATAGAGAAGTACCCCCTTTATTGATGTATTCCATCGCAAGACGGTCCAGGGCCAAAATTGGAATACGCATGCCATCTATCGCTCTGCCAGTTAGGAAGGTGGCTTTTCGCAGCCGAAAGTTCTACAACCACTGCTTGTCATCCCAGACCTGCATAATGATGGGATCCCACCACTCAGTGCTGGTTTCCTGAGCCCAAAAGTGACAGTCCACAGTATTCAGCTGCTCCATGAATGACCAAAGTAATCTGGTGTTGTTTCTTTCCATGGCACACAGCAGGTCAGGCAACTCTGATTCCTGTTCAGACTGTGTGCTCATGATATACTGCATGAGCATCTGTGATGTGTTCAGAACAGTGGTCACAACAGTAAAGTGCAGTGGAGGACCCATCCTTTCAGACAGATAGCAGGCACATAGTAACAGAGGCCATTGAAAAATGCCATGAAATGCAGTCAGAAGCCCATGGAATGTTGGGACAGAAAGAACTGCATGGGACATTGAGTCCACACCCATGATGCACTAAGATTCATTCTGCCTTACCACAACTCCTAGCTTTAGAAGGTGGCATAGAAGCATAGTGGGATAGCTACCTACAGTGCACTGCTCTCACTGTCAATGCTAGAGCACCAAGTGTGTACATGCTCTGCCAACAGAAGGAGCTTAGTGTGAACATGTGCAAGTCATGTAATTATACCAGTTTGTTATTGTCTGCTTAAGGTGTGTTGATAAAACTCTGTAGTGTGGACAAGGCCTTAGGCTGTTCTTTGAGGAGTGATGTTTAGTTTCCTCCTTCTCAGACTTCTCTTCACATTTGGAGCTAATATTTGGGCTCTGAATGAGCCTCATCGATATGTACAGGCCTCTATGCTGGCTTTACTGCCTAGCATACCGGCCCCAGGGCTGACTTGTCTCCAACAAGAATAGTATGCAGCTTGTTGTAAGGTCACCGTCTCATTTATTGTTGGCCTCCCTGACCTTGTGATATTCCTACTGAAGTTCCTTTGCTTTCATGCTTCACTGTTGCTTATTCCCATCATACCCCTTGGGCGGCATCCCACATACAATCTGTTCATAGATGTCCATGTTTCTACAACGGGTCTATAGCGGTGCTTGAAACCTCTTCTTCCCACAGGCAGAAGTTCCAATACCTCCGGTCTACTGCAGGCAGCACTGCATCTAGTGCATGGACCCACCACAGTCAGTTGGGCGGTTGCACACAAGGGTGAGCTGCTAGATGTGCTTGCCACGCTGTGCAATCAGGAAATGGCATAAAAAAAAACCAACACATGGGGGAGCTTAAATGGTATGGGTGGGAGGGGGGACGGTGGCTTCCAGTCTCTGACTCCTGAGAAGCAGAGTTTACAGTTGTGGCCAGAGTAGTCACTGTCGCAGGGAATGGGGTATTGTGGGACAGATGGTGGAGGACTGTTAGGGTTGACACAGGTCATGCAGGGTCTACACTCACACTGCATTGACCTCAGTAGGTCAACCATGGCTCCATACCATTTGGGGAGGTGGTTATATACACTGTATCAGTGTGACAGGGTGCTTACATCACCTGGAGATAAATTTGAGTGTAGGCGCATGCACAAATAGGTCGATGCACGGAAACTTATGTCAACCTAACGAAGTACTGTAGATCAGGCCTGAGAACCAAAAAACAAGACCTCCCACACCCTCTGAAGTGCCAGAACTGCTCCGTTCCAAGATTTCAAGCTTCCAGCTTCTTGACAGCTTCTACAATGCTTTGCAATACAAAAGGTAGTAGTTCATTGAAAATTTGGTGGCAGAGCAAATAATGTTTTCACCCCTCAGTTCACAGAGTATTAAACTGAACTTTATTCCAAATTAAATACACATAGCAACGGCTATATGTTGACTAAGCTAAGCTGAGCTAAAAGTAGGCAATGGGGGCGAGAAGACTAGGAGGGAGTGGGCAAGTGAAGAAATACTTCATACTTCTAGAGTCCACAAGACAATTTAAGCCTAACATTCTATATAGGACATGGGGCCTTGAATACAGGCTTGTAGTAGAAACACAACAATAGTAATAGATGAAGACACTAGAAAATGTCAAAATTAAGAAAATTTACAGCCGATAAGCAAAAGCAGATCAAATTACCTTCCGCAGTTCAATTGTTACTTCATTTCTGTGTCTTCTCATTGTCTAAAAAGCAAAAAAAAAAAAAAGAATCCAGATTAAATAAATAAATAAATAAATA
>NW_020664493.1:4012508-4069966 GCF_002925995.2 Terrapene triunguis | reverse complement strand
ATATATATATATATATATATATATATATATATATATATATGAAGAAAAACAGCATACAAGGATTTGTAAACAGTGTTCTCCTAAGCCACTCACAGAAAGCTACAACAGAAGAGGGCTTAGTGTACATTTTGTTTATAACTGAGAAGTGCTTTAATCAATTTTGGAATCTTTCACAGCACAGATCTTGGGAACCACAGGGTTAAAGAAAAAGATAAAATACCTCACAAATATGGTAAAAGCTTCATTATGAATGCAGAAAACAAGTACACTGAAGGATAGAAAGCTTTTTGAATAGTTTAATATAGTGCTCCCTTGTGAAGTGCCACAAGGTTCAATTCTCTTTGGTCTTATAAATATTTACATGTAACCACCAGGAAAAAAGTTGACTACATGAGTTCAAATGTCAACCATATACAGGTAAATCTGTAACCACGTTATCCCAATATCTGCCTGAGATCAGCACATGGACAAGAAGAGCTGGCTGATGCTTAACCCACTTAAGACAGGTTATGCTTGTAGGTAGAGGGAAGCACTTTGAAGAGCTTACGACAGTGCCAATGGAGGATGTATGTCCGTAAATGTCAAGACAGACTGCAATCTAAGGGTCCTTTTAGACTCCTCACTGATGCTGGGCCCTCATAGCAACATCTCTGAGAAACATTCTATTATCCCAGCTGGCTTAGAGATTGCATCCCATCCTTGATCATCATATTGCCTCTTGCATCCTCTAATTACTTTACAGAAATACAATTTACTTGGATCTGAAAGCATCAACTTCGAAAAACTGCAACTGGTGCAAAACGCAGCAGGGTACCTCCTCAGCCACATGGTAACCAAGAGCACAAAGTCCCTGTACTTTGCTCATTCCATTTTCTATTGACAATGACATCACCTTCAAATTCTTGATCTTGATCTTCAAGGATCTAAATGGTCTCTGCCCACACCACCTAAAACTCCACCGCATTCTTGGAAGCCTCAACCATCAGGATCCATGTAACAATTATCTACAGTGAATTAACATGTGCACAGAAAGACAAGGCCTTTTTACAGGCTTGCCCAATACTAATGACATAACCCCAACAATAAATAAATACAACCACAAACCTCAACATTTTCTGATTCAACATGAAATGCACTTTGACCTTGTTTCCCACAAACAATGCATGTTCTCTAACTGAGGTACTGCCCTTCTTCCTGTGCTATACTGCTACAGCTGAGATGCCCATAGTTGGAACCACTTTTTTTTTTTTTTTTTTTTTTAAACAAAGAGTGATTACTGGCAAGGCGATCTCTATGAGAGCTCCAGGACTCTGGAACTTGGTCCTCACCCTGCCCCTGATCCACCGTTTTTATTAAAAACCACCAAACTCAGGCCATCTTCCAAGCAGGCTGTAAGAGATCTTTTTTAAAAAACAGACTTTTTGTAGATAGTGTGGAAAGGATTTTTTGTGGTCCGAGTTCTTGTCTGAATTATGATTTTAATGATGCAGGAATTTTGTTATACTACTAATTGTGTGTTAGGGGACCTAGAACCTTGTATAGATATTATTTACACCTAAATATTAGTTTGCTCACTACATTTTAATTTTTTTTTTAAAGCAAACATAATACTTCCCACAGAAGAAGGAAAACCTTAAAAATCTAAACTAGGAGTCTGAAGTTAACTGTGACATGCCTGTCACAAGAAATCAAACAGAAGTCTAGCCAGTGGACAGTCTCTAAAACTTCTAGTTACATCAAAATTTTGAAGTCTACTCCAAGAAATTATACAAGTTCTTGAAATAAGCTATCCAAAGCCTTGAAAGAGGCCTGCACTGTTAAAAAAAAAAAAAAGTAAAATGCAAAACATACTTCACATTTAAGGTAGGTCATTTGTGATGACCTTTCCAAACAGCTGGAAGTCTTCTGTTCACCACCACATTGGTATACTGCTCCTTTTAAACATACAGTATTTACAATAAAAAAATAAATGTGAAATACTGGCATTTGAAATATTTTCCTCGTATTGCACAACTGGATATACAATATACATTTTTTATACAATGTATTTTTTCAGTAAGTCTTTCCTTTACTATGTTTTAGTATATTAAATGAAGAATGTGATTTAATATTTAAACATATGCATGCTTACTTAGTGAATTACCAATTGTATCTTTGGTAAGTATCCAGAAGGAGATTTGATTATACAAACATATGTAGTGCTCATTACAAAAATTAATTTAAGCTAATTTAATAATTGACAGTTTTAAAAAATATATATACAATGCAACAAATATGTATCAATGGCATACTTATTTGCAACTGAATCAACCTTGATCTCTCCACATATACACCTCTACCTCGATATAACGCTGTCTTCGGGAGCCAAAAAATCTTACTGCGTTATAGGTAAAACCGTGTTATATCAAAATTGCTTTGATCCACCAGAATGCGCAGCCCCGCCCCCCGCGGAGCGCTGCTTTACTGCATTATATCCGAATTAGTGTTATATCGGGTCACGTTATATTGGGGTAGAGGTGTAATTTAACTACAAATGTTTGAACTACAGGTCAATGAAAAAGTCTGCAGTTTATTCCTGTGAACAGATTTTAAAAGCAGTATGGTTAATTCTTGTTTTGCCTATTCTTGTCCCAGGACACTATTTTTTAAGGGGACATCTGTACAAAAATTTTATCTATGCTTGCTTCAAATTAACATTACTGGAAATACTCAATGGGTTAATAGCAGCTTCCTAAAAAGTCCTAGATTCAGGATAAATAAAAATATTAAAGCAAGTAATTTAATGTGTAACTATTTTCAAAGTACTAATATGATCCTCCCTCTCGGTGCTAGAATCATGATAGTACCATGGTCTGAATACCATACTCCTAGCACTACACCTACAAGTTAGAAGTAGAGGCAGAGGTGCTGTCAGTTTAGCAGAGGTATGATTTAACACACTTGTTCTATACCTACCATAAACTTTTTCTTAAGACAAGACATTTTTCTCATCCCAATCAACAGAGGAGTTCAAGAACCAATTCATGAAGTGGTAGGGGGTGTCCTTATGACAGGTTCTTGGTGAAGTCATACATCCCCTGCCTTCCAGGATGGGAGGACAGCAGTTGATTACAGGGTGGGTGCATACATGGTCATACTAGAAACTTAGGGACCAAGTACTCCTGTAACAGATACTGCAATTCTCAGATTTCCAAAAATTACTGATTGTGGCTCATTTTTCAACTCAATCTATTTTACAACTAACTTTCTCCCACTCATTAGTAGGTCATAGTTCTATTTTATCAGAGCCACTGCCAAGACAAGTTAAAAATGTATGAAAGCGCAAAGTAATTAGATCCTGCACCTTTGGAGATGGAAATTCAGCATAGCGATAGTGATGCAAACAAAGTTATATCCCCCAGAGTCTCTCAATTGAGCACACTGCACAAGGCATCATGTACTAATGCATCATACTACAGTTGCTTGCCTCAGGCACACAGAGGCAAAAAACTAATCACCAAGTGCTATCATGGCACAATAGTGCACATTTAAATTAACAGTAATGTTACAGCACAGCGATGACATCCTAAATGAACTGGCACTTAGTTGGTAGTTAAGTCCATATGACATTTTATAATATTACAAAGAAATAAGATTTCCTTTGCCGATTCAGTATCTATGATGGATCAACTACCTATAAAAATGTTAAGATTTAATATGAAAACTTTTTAACAGTGAGGTGCCAAGCTCTGAAATAGGCAGTCTTAAAAATAGATGTTGAAATTAACATTGCTTAAGTTATTTCTTTAGCATTTTCTTCAGCAAGATAAGGAACTTTAATGAAAGAAGGCATGGAGATAAAGAAAAATCTGGTGTGCTTACACTTTTTTTTTTGGGGTTAGTTTTTTGGAGGACGGGAATCAATCTCTAGATATGCTTTAAAACCTGACATGAAACATGCCTGACAAAAGTCCTTCCCTACCATTTCCACTAATTTTGTTTGTTTAGTCAAAGTTCCATCACATAGCACAACAAGAGCTAACCTTCACTGAAAAGTCATACTGGATTTACCAGTACTATATGTGAAGATCTCCATGAGAATCCCTTACACCTTCCTGATTGCACTATAAATATATTTATGTTAAGGCTATCAAACAATTAAAAAAATAATTGCAATTAATTGAGAAATTAAAAAAATAGTAGCAATTAATTGCAGGTTTAGTCACACTGTTAAACAATAGAATACCAATTTAAATTTATAATAAATATTTTTGGATTTTTTCAACATTTTCAAATATATCGATTTCAACTACAACATAAAATACAAAGCGTACAGTGCTCACTTTACATTATATTTTATTACAAATATTTGCACTGTAAATAAAAATAGTATTTTTCAATTCACCTCATACAAGAACTGTAGTGCAATCTCTATCATGAAAGCACGATTTACAAATGTAGAATTTGTTTTTTTACATAAGTGCACTCAAAAACAAAACAATGTAAACCTTTAGAGCTTACAAGTCCACTCAGTCCTACTTCTTGTTCAGCCAATCATTAAGACTAATACATTTGTTTACATTTACAGGAGAGAATGTTACCGACTTCTTATTTACAATGTCACCTGAAAGTGAGAACAGGCGGGTTCTGCTTGATAACACTCCAAAGCAGTGCAGACTGACACCTTCATTTTCATCATCTGAGTCAGATGCCACCAACAGAAAGCTGGTTTTCTTTTTTGGTGGTTCGAGTTCTGTAGTTTCTGCATAGGAGTGCTGCTCTTAAGACTTCTGCCAGCATGTTCCACACTTCATCCCTCTCAGATTTTGGAAGGCACTTCAGGTTCTTCAACCTTTAAGATATCTTTAGAAATCTCATATTGGTACCTTTTTTGCATTTTGCCAAATCTGCACTGAAAGCATTCTTAAATCAAACATATGCTGAGTCGACATCCGAGACTGCCATAACACAAAATATATGGCAGAATGTGGGTAAAACCATGGAGCAGGAGACATACAATTCTCCCCCAAGGAGTTCAACCACAAGTTTAACTAACACATTTTTTAAATGAGTGTCATCAGCATGCAAGCATGTCCTCTGGAATGATGATCGAAGCATGAAGGGGAATACAAATGTTTACCATATATCTGGCACAAATACCTTGCAACGCCGGCAACAAGAGTGCCACGCGAACCCATTCTCACTTTTAGGTGACATTGTAAATAAGGGGGCAGCATTATCTCCTGTAAATGTAAACAAATGTATTGGTCTTAATGATTGGCTGAACAAGAAGTAGGACTGAGTGGACTTGTAGGCTCTAAAGGTTTACATTGTTTTGACAGCCCTAATGTGTGTTCATTTATTACCTCCTTCGAAAACAGACTCACTTCCCCACCTCCTCTGAAAAAAAGGTCAGTAACGGCTACTAAAGTCAAACCTAACAAGTGGAGGAAAATTAAATTTAAATAAATACTTATTAAAAATAAAAAATGCTAAGATGAGAAAAGCCACACAAGATGGTATGTCAAGAAATTCACTAGACCTTAAAATAAATGAAACCTCCTTTCCAAGACAATGTCCTACATAAATCTTCAAACATCAGGTTTAAAAATCTCTGGCAAAGCAGTCTTCAACAGACATTTGTTGGTCATCACAGAGACTATACACAAAAACGGTCATACAGGATCAGATTAGTGTTCCTTCTAGTCTGGTATCCTGCCTCCAACAGTGGACAAGTACCAAATACTTCAGCGGGAAATACAAGAACCTCATAATGGACAATTATGAAGTAACCTGTTCATAAGGAAAATTTCTTCTTGACTTCCCCTCAGTTAGTGATCGGTTTATATCCCTTATTATCTTTGTCTCCACAATAGCAACAGTTGCAAGTGGATACAAGTCTGAAGGGTCTACCAACTATTTCAGCAAGCATCAAAACAGCAAGACGCTGTTCCCAGGTGGCTTCATCTTTAGTCTCCTATACTTTTTTCCTGTAATGTTCAGCCGCAGTGGTCAGCTACAAAGGACAAGCGCTCACCAACTGTGTCTGTGGTTTTCTAATGAACACCCAAAGCAACCCTATATAAAGGTTTTCTATCAGCAAAACCCCAGCCAGAGGTTTGTGGGGGAAAAAAAAGATGTCCTTAGAATGAATGCTGAGACCAAATGTCACCTCTAACAATCCTACTCTGACATAACATGTTTAGGTCAAACCAGCTTTAAATCCAGGTCTCCAACACCACCATTTCCTAATTACTTCACAACATTAGATCCAAAAAATAAGCAAGTTTGTTATGAACTGGGCCTACACAGAAAACAAATTGCTTTGAAGTTTTGGATAAGAATTAAGATTTATTGAATCTTTAAACATGAATGAATAAGATTTTTAGAGATGAAATTATGACAAGAAAAAAATCTAAAAATGAAGATGCTAGTTTGTAGTACAGGTCTGTCGCATCTTAAGCGCATTTAACATGCGCAATTTCAACTTTACGCGATGGGCAAAAACACTCACAAAAAGAGAAAAATAACAATTTTAATACTATACCTGTAGTGCGGGCGATTTTGCCCGCCATTTAACTCAATGGAATTTTGGCTATACGCAGTTTTCGCTTTACGCACTAACCGCGGAATGGAACCCCCGCGTAAGATGAGGCAGACCTGTATAGAATATGTATGTCACTGGAGATAGGACCGAATCAAGTTTAGAAACAATGTCCTGGCACAGAATAAAGAACTCAACAACCCTTCCCGCTCCAAAACCAACATCGTATACAAAAAGCTTGACCCCATCCACACTGACCAGCCAAACTGTTTGGACAGTTATTTGAATAAGTTTCAAACACCATTTAAAACTAGTGTAGGATAACTATTCCTGGTGCCATGTACTGTAGTGGAGTGTAGAATCAAATTTAGAAAGTTTTTTGTGCCACTGCGGTTCACAAAGTATTCAAACTTCATATTCAAAAATTCATTTTAGATTATCCTACATGTGCACTTTACTAAATCATACAAGATTATGCTTAAGGGACTACAGAATAGGAATTCTAGGCCCCTGGAATATACACTTGCCTTCACTTTGGCTACAGTACAAGTTTTGCTTTTTAAGTGTATCTAAAGTAGCCACCAACTGTTTCTTCAGATATTACCTCATTAGTCATTCTGAGAGAGAAGAGGTGTAAAGATTCAAGGAATTTTTTATTTTATTAAATAAATTAAAATTGCATTTATTGCACACCGAAAGGTGGCTCAATATCGAATTTAAATTCTGTCCATAAAATCAAGTTTTATTTGGCAGTAACTAAAATTTGTTTCCTTTTTAACTACAATTTTTTCCCATCATTTCATTTGCAAGATTATACAAAGCCAAGGTGTAGTCTTAGGTTAGAAATGTTTTCACCTCTCTTAGCCAGAAGGCCAAGAAGCTTGAATTGTAATGCAATGAGAGACTCCCATCACTGCAGTATAAACAGAACTGGAGACTATGGTAACCATTGTGCCAGCCCAGCCTGCCCCCATCACTAACTACTACAACACCTAGAGAATAAGCAACCCTTAAAACTCAACCTCTTTCCCGATGCCACACTAGCAGAGCAGGAGCCAGATTCAGGTGCTTAGTTGGTAAAGTTAGGATGAAAGGTGAATATGGTGGTATGGGTTGGGTGGTTGGTTATATTATGGATTTTGAAGCAGAAGGGGGATGGGTTGGATACTTACAGTTCTATGTTCAAAAGCACTTAAGAGACTTAGGAGTCTAAAGTCATATCTGCACTATAAACTTAAGTCAACATATGTTAGGTCAGCTTACAGCCACCGCAGTAATTACTACAGTTGTTCACGTCCACACTGCCCTTCTTCTGTCAGTGGTGCATGTCCCCAACAGGAGCACTTCCACTGACTGAAGAGGGGCAAGGTGGGTGGGGTGCCTCCAGCCCGGGCTTCTCAGCTCCCCGCTTCCCTGCCAGGAGCAGGGGGGCAGCCACCCAAGTAGGAGTGGGGAGCCAGGAAAGGGGACAGCCCACCACTGGCTCCATCCAGGCTTTCTGGTCAATTTCACAGCTCCAGTATGGAGCTATGAAATTGACAAGAATGACAACCAACAGCCAATGTAAGTAAGGTAGCATCTTCACAGATGCTGCATTACCCTAACTACCCTGACACAATCCCTACGCCTCCCATGAAGATGGAGTTATGATGTTGGTGTGGTAGGGCACTTATCGGCAGGAGCCATGCAGTGTAGACCAAGCCTAAGTCACCCAAGCGCTTAACATTTAACCCTTTCTCCTACCCACTGAAATCCCCCACCACTTGGCCTTTTCCAAAGGGGCAAAAATCCCAATAGGATTAAGAAGAAATAAAGACAGCCCTTTTTATATACCCTTGCTTGAATCAGATCCAGCTTTCCAACCTCTATGTTGACTGAATAGTCCAGGGGAAAAAAAAGATTCATAATCACACAAAGGAAAATTGCCTGGAGGTATAAGAGTGGTGTAATGGAAGACCCATGTCAATCCAGGTACAGACCAGGATCAAGCAGAGACTCCACTGGCTGCTTTGCTAAACTATCTTAGTGAAGGATAAAAAGCTGGAGTCCATGCTGATATTAACAGGAGTACTTGTGGCACCTTAGAGACTAACAAATTTATTAGAGCATAAGCTTTCGTGGGCTGCAACCCACTTCTTCGGATATTGTTAGATCTATCAGATCCTTTCAACACTGTTGATTCCTGGTGTTTACCTGCAGGCAAATCCTATTAGGGATAGATAGGACTGCTGTTCAATGGCTCCACTCCTAGATCTGAGAGAAATCTTGGCAGACCATTTTGGACAATTTCTCGAGTCATAAGAGCACTTTTACATAGGGCTTCCATAGGGCTCCAGATTGTCCCTGCTGTTGGAGCATCAAGGATTGGGGAGCCTGGTCACTTCCCCTGACCATTTCCAGGCCATGGAACCATCCTTGCCTCCTCTGAGGGCATTACACACACACTATGGTGGAGCGAAAGTAGAGCTGGGTTTCCCCAACCACTCCCCAGATCCAGCTGCCTACTGTCCTCCTCCAAGGCCAGGAGCCCCCACCCCTCCAAAGGATGGTTTAGGAACCCCCAATGCAAAGAAAGACTTAATAATGGGGACCAGGAAAGCATGAGTTCTAGGTTCACTTCTATTGACTGGTGATGACTGTATATCCTTCAAAACCTTTAAATCAAACATTTTCTCATTTCTGAGTGCTTGCACTTTGCAACCAATATAGCATGCCTTCACCAAAGCTTTTGGCCATAACTGTAAAGAGAACATGGAGAAATAAAAATAACCTTTTTTTAATATACACCAAGTGAGGTTATATATGGCATGTGTTGATAAGATCTGTATATCAACCTAACTTTGAAATTTCTGTCTTTATGTAAATAATCTAAATACTTATTGTATAAACGCTGATTCACACTTAAAAGCTTTAATATATTAACTACATATAATTACTAAGAGTAAATGAGTAAAAATTATGTGTCAAACAACAGAAAGTATCATACCCTGACAGACTCATGTGAGAAATGCATGGGTAAGGAATTTCTATGCCCTCCAAAGAGTTTCTAGCCAGTGTTCTCTGCAGAATTTAAAGGGTAGGTCTATTCTAAGCGCGACTAGAAGAGTTATTACAGGATTCCATATTCATTGTCTCACTGGATTTCCATATCAAATTCCTTCAATTTGCTAACAAACAGATGTTTTTCTAACTGCCAGCCCCACTGACTCATCCTAGGCTCCATCAGTCAAGCTGTATTTTTTCCATCTCATGGATCCCCAGTAATAAAGATTTTATTATACCAAATTCTGGCCACAGATTTGTTTATTCAATCTAAGGGCTTGTCTACACTACCCACCGGATCGATATACTATACTATCCTATCCAGTGGAAGGTCGATTTATCGCATCTAGTACAGACGTGATAAATCGACCACTGAGTGCTCTCCCGTCAACTCCGGTACTCCACCAGAACAAGGAGCGCAAGTGGAGTCAACGGGAGAGCGTTGGCTGTAGACTTACAGCAGTGAAGACACTGTGGTAAGTAGATCTAAGTATGTCGACTTCAACTATGCTATTCACATAGCTGAAGTTGCGTATCTTACATTGACCCCGCGCGGTAGCGTAGACAAGCCCTTACTGTATTGAGACTATGCCTTAAGAGGCCGCTCATCAATCCCACACTAGGCATCTATCTAGGTACTTGTATGACACTCAGAACTGTAGTATCTGAGCACCTCACAATTATTACTGTGTTTATCCTCTATACCTCATAGGGGCATTATGAAGTACTATTATAACATTTTATAGATGGGTACCTGAGGCACAGAAAGATTGTGAATTGTCCAAGGGATGTTTATAGCAGAGCAGGAATGAAACCTAGGTCTCCAGAGTCCCAGTCCACAACCTTAACCACAAGGCCAGCCTTCTTCCACGGTATCACAGTAATATGTGATCTCCATTGGCCTTCAGATTATGCCCATTGCAGACTAAAGGATTACATAGGTGTTGAAGGCATAATCAGGACCATGAAAACATTACTACTGGTGAAGATAAGAGATTTTCAAATTATTTTTTTCTGTCAAATCCCAATGATATATCAGTTACTGAATATGGAACCCAACAATGAATTTTTTTATTAATTTTGAGTAAATACATACTGCAAAGCCTCCATATTTTCTTTAAAAGTATAACCTTTGAGATCTTGTTGCAAAGACAGTCTATATACTAACCAAGCCTGCGTGCAGACGGCAACATAACAATTGGTGGAAGTTACCACTACCCTTAATCTCAGAGAACCATTTGTTCAGTAGGTTGACAATCACCAGCGTAAAAAAGAATGGACACAGAATTGCAGTTCAAGTCGCTATCAAAAATAGCCACAGAAGTGATGGAATATGGGGAAATAAATTTTCAGTGAAAGGTGATTGATTCAATGAGAAATGCTCAAATAATTTGACTCATGTAATACAAATGTCTGTGCAACATTTAGGTGGTATTTTGTGCTTGCTGTATTTTAGTAGCCACACTGTACTTGCATCAAAAGTTTCAAAATGGTTGGAAAAGTTTACTTGTCCTGAAAGAATAGGCATGTGATCCCAGAACCCTAGCCACATTAACTGGGGGAAGCAGACCAACACCTGCTGAGGTGGAGCCAGCAGCTCCAAGTGCAGAGACTTCCCCCTAACAGCAGTAAGGTGTGGAAAAGCCCAGCCACAGCCCATTTCTCTCCCCCAGCCTATACCTTATACTGTTATTACAGTAGCTCTGAGGAACCCCAATCAAGTATCAGAGTCCCACAGTGCTAGGCACTTCACAGACAAGTAACCTAGAACAGCAGTTCTCAACAAGGGGTCAAAGGCCCCAGGTAGGCTGCGAGCAGGTTTGAGGGTCTGCCAAGCGGAGGCGGCATTAGTCTCATTGGGGCCCAGAGCAGAAAGCCAAAAACTTCATCTCCCCCAGCCCACCCAGGCCTGAAGCCAAAGCCTGAGAAGCTTAGCTATGCGGGGCCCCCTGTGGCATGGGGCCCTGGGCAATCACCCTGCTTACTACCCCATAATGCCGGCCCTGGTTTTTATATGCAGAAAACCAGTTGTGGCACAGGTAGGCTGTGGAGTTTTTAATAGCATGTTGAGGAGGCCTCAAAGAAAAAGGTTAAGAACCCTTGACCTAGAAAACAGCTACTGCCCCAGACAACTTCCCTTCCTATCATTCCCACTCCACTCCTGGCCTCAACACCAACAAACAATATTAAGCAAGAAAAAAAATGAAGACGACATGTGTCCATCACCCTGAGTATGTTTGGAGACGCACTCTACATAGGACTACATTTTAAATCCATTTGAAAACTGGAACGGGTATAGAAGGGCAACCACGCATTTGACAATTTGTCCTAGAGAGAGCACATGATACCTGTGCTCTGGGATCTACACCGGTTACCCTGGGAACAACACGAGACAGGCGCTCTCTCTGAGGATGTACTGTATCAGCTGCGATCAGCTGAAGTAATGATGCTACATTCCCCTCAACATAACAGAGACCAGATCTTGGAACACCCTCCTTCCATGGGTCCAAAATAGTAACAATTTGCTTTCATGGCTCGCTTCCCATTTGATTCATCTGGCCTTTGAGAAGAATCAGGGGCAAGTGAAAAGCACTAGCCAATGTGTGGGAGTGTTATATGGGAAACTGGTAGCAATACTTACTTGCTTAACACTTTCCATTATAAAATACTCTTACAGCCCTTTTTAGAAGCTCTAACATCTCCACTGCTTGCAGAAGGCTTTTGAAATTTGGCAGAGAAAAAGGCCTGGGTCTAGAGATATACCTTTCATTTACTGCAAGAAATTCTGTTCAGATTTGGCTGACTAATAAGGTGTAAAAAATTGACAGTGCCCCATCAGCAGGAAAATTTTGGAAGCATGCCAAAATAACTGAACATGAGCAAACATTCTAAAGACCTGGGCCCATACAGCTGCCAAAGCCACAGACACTACACTGAGGGCACCTGGAAACCACCAGAGCCATAAGAACAATGGCAGAGAAAGAAAGAATCACAGAAATGTAGGGCTGGAAGGGATGAGAGGTCATCTGGTCCACACCCTTGCACTGAGGAAGGACAAAGTATTATCTAGACCAGTGGTTCCCAACTAGGGATCCAAGGCCCCCTTGGGGCCCACAAGGAGGTTTCAGTGCGGCTGCCAAACAGGGCCAGCATTAGACTCGCTGGGGTCCAGGGCAGAAAGCCAAGGCCCTGCCATATGGGGTTGAAGCCCATGCCCTGAGCCCCACCACTCAGGGTTGAACCTGAAGCCTAAACAATGTAGCTTCGTGGGGGGCACATGTGGCATGAGGCCAGCCCTGGTGGAGCCTTCCCAAAAGTGGGGGGGAGGCTAGGGCCCCTGCCCCTTCTGCCTGAGGCCCCACACCCAGCCAAGCCAGAGCGGCCTGGGAGCCACAGACCCTCCATCTGCCGGGGAGGGAGGGGGGGCTGAAAGCAGCCCCTGGCCTGTGTCCCCGCCCAGGGCAAATGGAGGGTTCGCAGCTCCCCATAGCTGCCCGCATGTCTCTTACCCCAACCAGCTCCGGCCAGGGCCTTGGAGCCGCAGCCTGGCCATGGTAAGAGCCGCGCAGCCAGGCAGCTGAGAGGAGACGCAGACCCTCCACCTGCCCTGCGTGTGGGCAGGGAACGGGGGGAGGTGGGGTGGAGACACGGGCCAGGGGCTGCTCTTGGCCCCCGGGCAGGTAGAGGGTCTGCAACACACACACGCTCCAGCTGCGGGCCAGGGGGGTCGGACCTCCAGGGGAAGGGGAGGGGTGGGAGTGAAAAGTGGACAGGACAGGCCCGTCCACTTTCAAAAAGTGGGAGGACTATGGTCCCCTGCCTCCCCCCACCCCATTCAGATTCCAGTGCATGAGGCCCCAGGCAATTGTCCTGCTTGCTACCCCCCAACGCAGGCCCTGGTTTTCATATGTAGAAAACCAGTTGGGCCATGGATTTTTTTATAGCATGTATGCGGGGGGGAAGAGGTGGCTCAGAAAGAAAAGTTGAGAAGCCCTGATCTAGACCATCCCTGACAAGTGTTTGTCACTGGAGGTTTTTAAGAACACGTTTGAGAGATATTCCACAACCTCCCTTGGTAACCCGTTAGTGCTTAACTACTCTAGGGTACACTCCCATGCCCCTGGAATCCAGCCCCTTTTTGGGGCCACTGTATGAAAAAGGAACTCCCTGAACTCCAGGTAGGGGGAGAGAGTGCTGAGCTGGGCTCCTCTGTAAGTCCCAAATGCAGCCATACCAATCTCTTCCTGCTCACTCCTACCCCCAGACTCAGGACATAACACCAGTGGCTCATTCCCCTCCCTGGGAAAGTAGCCATCTCCTACTACCACCTAATGTAGCCAGTCATGTAGCTCAAGTGGTAGAAACCTGTGCTGCACAGCAGAAGGGTCAGGGTTCAAATGATTCTGATTCATGACTTGGTGTGTTACAGTTGTGTATGAGAAAGGCAGAGACATTTTAAAAATCTCCGAAGTTACACAAATTTAGGTTGCAAAGTCAAGCTCTCAAAAGTTAGGAAATGCCTTAAAGAGTTGCCTACACAACCTTAATTCTGGCCTCTGATGTAATGCTTTGTAACAGTTTTAATTACACGATCACATACTTTTCCCCCCACCTCACATACAGTGCGAAGGATGGACACACAAGGGTGAATAGGCAAGCTTGCAGATCATGCATTTCCTGACTTTGGGATAGGAGGGGTTGTTTTGGTTTTTTTTTTTTTTAAACTTTGCAACCTACATAACTTTCTTTTAACGGTTTTCTTTTTTGTAGGTTCTTTTATTTATGACTGCTTGTTGGTAGAGGGGTAAGCGGACTGCAAACGTGTGATTTGTAATTTTAAATAACTGGCAGGACACCATGAGACACTGCATGGGTGCTATTTATGGCTCTAAACAAAAATATGAGAGTAACAGAGCAGAACCAGGCAAGAAGTCAAGGCAGGGCAGGAAAGGGGTGACAGGAGTGAGGGAAGTTAGCAGGTGGGACAGGATAGGGTTGAGGGAACAGGTGCAGAGGTTGCAGGTAGAGAGCAAACTAGAAACCTCAACATCAAATTGCATTTTTTTTTAAAGTCAGTTTAGTTGCAATTTCAGCATCAACTTGATTTTTTTATAACTGCTTTTCTAAATTAAAAGGTTTGATTGTACTTAAAATATATCAACACAGTTTGTACTTTATTTATTACTTTGTTAGTACAAGGCCTGGCCTACACCTAAAACTTGGGTCAACTTAAGTAAGCCCCAGTATAAAAACCGCTAGGTCGAAGGAAGAATTCTTCTGTCAACCTAGCTACTGCCTCTTAAGGGGGTGGATATAAAATTTTTATTAAAGTTAATATTTAAAATCTTTTTTAAATTTTTAAAATTTAAAAGGTAAGAGGGAAGGTACTGTACATCTGGGGACAGGCTTGATTTATGATGGATTACAAGTATCCATTACAAGGTTCACGAGATACATACATAGTACATAACCAGCATAGACCCAGATTGGGGCATGGGAGTTTTTAAGACATCGGTGGATAAGTGGGCTCACACACAATGTATTAGAGTTCACGTCAGTATTGGTGTAGCGAATAAGTACATGGGTGGGGTGCATCCCTTGGTTTGTCAGGGAAGGAAGTGGGTTATTTCCCTGACCAGCGGTCTCAATTACTCAACTTGGTACTGACTGAAAAAAAACTCCTTCCACTGCTGTAACATGTGTCTACACCAGAGCAGAGTAGCTGCAGCGCTGCATCTGTAATGCTTGTAGTGTAGACATGCCCTAAGTGGTTTTGAGCCTTTACAGGACATACCCAGTTTAAATAGCAAACTTACAAACTCCATAAAAGGCTTACACAACTTAAGTGTTGCATAACTGTAAGCTCTCACAGGCAGGGCCCATGCATTTGCTCATTTATTGAGAAACTGAAAATCTGAGTCTTTTCCTATAGATTTTAAAACTGCAAAGAATGTTTAAAAAGTACAAACTGAGGTGTGAAGTAACAATTAAGGGTTTTCATTGTTTATAAAACAAGCTAATTTCATGATTACAATTTGGTGTTAGACTATTACTATTTCATTTTTTAGAAGGACCACTTCTGAGATATTAACAATACCACACATAGGTTGAAATTCTGATCCCACGGGCACAGCTTGAGTAGACTGGCTAGCTGTGTATGCAGGCAACCAGCACAGGGATAGGGAGACAATTCTTCCCCAAGTCCAGAACCAGGGCAGTACAGTGGCCCATCCTTTGCAGTCAGTGGACTGTACAGTTCATGAATCCACTGGCCACACAACTGCTCACCAAGATACCCCTTTCTTTTCTCCTACAGAGGGGGCACTGCAAAACTTGGCTCTGTGGTACATAAGATACCGCAAAGTCCCACTGTGCTCTCTTTCAAAGACCTGGCCCTGCTGTACAACAGAACCAGGCTTTTTGCATATAGAAGGATTCTTCCCTTAAAAAAATGTAAGGACCACTCAGGTTATAACAAGAAAAGGTGGTGTTACAGAATAGCAGACCCAACCGTGAAAATATCAATGTTAATTACAATTTAAGAAAAGAATAAGTATATTGGTTTGCCAGAACATTTTGTACCTGACCAAAAGTGATTTTATAATATTCAATAATATTAGTTGAATAGAAGCTAAAGGAAGATGGTTACTTAAACAATATACTCTACATTAATTCAAGCCTGGTTAGCAGAAAGAAGTCAGTAACCGTCATCAAACAACAGATGATAAATTGCTATGGAGCATTTTGGTCAACAGTTTAGATCATGCTTTTAGTAGATATTCTTTACTTAAAAGTATCTACAGAAATGAATATTAAATTTTTTTAAAAGCATCTTCTATAATAGAAGGACATCTCTGTTGTGGTACAAATGCCAAAGCACAAATAATTCTCAACCATATCAGTTACCAGATCCACAATCTTATAGGAGGCAACTGCTTTGTAGAGCCCTTTGTGGTACTATTTTTAATCCCTTTCCCACTATAACAGTGGGTCCTGCGGGATATCCCCCCAGTCCTGCTGCAGGGCTCTACGCTAGTCCCACACAGAGCTCTATTGTTTTGCCCATATTTTTTTATTAAATCAATGGAACATCCCTGTAAAAAACAGTACCTTTTATTCAGAAACAGCTCAATCCATTAGCATCGCCAGATGGCAAGTACATAATGTCTTGGGGCAAAACAAGGACTATTCTTCTAAAATAATCTCCTGGAAATTCTGACAGCCTAATAGCTAGCTAGGTAAAGCTATTAAAAAGGATACCGCTACTATTTACTTCAAGATGGGTACTCTGGACAGGCAGAAAAAGGATGACCACCAAAGTTACTGATATTAAAAACAAGCCATAAATTCTATGATTTTGATTCTTTTTGTTTTCCATCAGATTCTACGTTTCATTTAAAACACACTTCTAACCTTAAATTCATTGGGTCAATGTGCAATTTTTATAGACGTCTATACTTTTCCTTTCAAGAAGAATATTTTTGAGGTCTGGGCATCAAAGCTGAGCTGAAACAGGTTTCCTTACCAGGTTTAAGCTAAGCACCCTTTTTCTTAGCATAGATGCACCCTTTGGCTTGACAAGTGCTAAGCAGTGTGACCCATCACCTTGGAAAGTAAGATGCTTCAGAGCTTGTCTATACAGGGGAATTGTGTTCAGCACAGAAATAGCAGAATAATTATTCCATAACAGCTATTCTGGTATAACTCTCCTGAGTGTATTTTGAAATAATTATGCTTCCAAAGCAGAGTAATTATTCCAGAATAGAATGTCCACATGAGGGAGTTACTCCACTATAGCTATTCCAGTATAACTATTCCTATGCCTGCCAATTTCCCCATACAGACAAGCCCTCAAATCCCCTCAGCTCAGTAGTCACCAGTTTCAAACACATCTGCATATCAGGCAGTTTAGATGACAGATCAGATTATGCTTTGTGGGGACCCTCAGTTTGCCCCTGCTTTGCTCTTCAACCAGTAAGGCCAGTGGTTGGGAAGGCAGAAGCTTAAGTTCAGCACTGCTGAAGCAAAGCCAGTATTCGCAACAGGGAGAGAGAAAGAAAAGCACAGAGGGAGAGGCAAACAAAAAAAGACAGCCCAAGACTGAAAATGAAGAGGAAAAAAACAAAGATAGAAGCCAATTTACTTGGTGTAAGGGTGGGACATTTTTGGCTAATCTAATTATCATTGTTAAATTGTCTCCCAAAAATGGAGAGAGAAAACCTTTCTGTAAAAAGACTGCATTCTCCATAGAAAGAGCATTGGGTGCAAGGGAGATTTACCACCACCAACCTGAAAAGAAATTAAGATAAGAGTAGCTTACATTGTGAATGTCATCTTTACAAAGACATGACTCCTGTTAAACTAGGTCTGCGAACTGTCTCCACCCAAACAATAGTAGTAAAGGTGTGAATTCTGCCCCAATTCAAAATTTACCTTAAAAGAGTGTAAATTCAAAGTCTATTTCAAATTATTTAAATGCTATAATCATCAAATACAGCAACATAATTGAGGAACACCCTCAAATGGAGTCAAAACATAATTGACAATATGTTTAGGCTCACCATTCCCTTTTTCATCCTAGATTAGCTTTCACTTGAGAGATTTTTTCCTCATTGTTTTAGCTAGAAAATGACAGGTGTCAGCCCCTCAGAATTTCTCCTCTTTTCCATAGTGGTTACAATGAAAGGTGCCCACAGTACTGAAGGGTAGTGGAGTCAAAATACCTAAACAATACCCTCGGGGATTCAGTTACCTTCGTAAAAGAGACAGCATTTCAGATTTGGAGAGTGGATTAAGGAAGGCTATGGCTATCCCTCTGTGCAGCCTGATGTAAGTAGATGGAGACTCTTAGCAGATCTACATTGCTAAGCTACTGCCTTCATTTCAAGAATCTTCTCGTGTCATTTTAAAGACTGGGGGATTTAAGCAAGAATTGGGAGTGAAAGCTAGCGACTATCACAATGTGTGTGATGAAAAAGCTCAACTGAGTGTGGGAGCGGCCCTTGCAGTTTCGCCACTGGCCCCTATAGCCCGGCCTAGGCAGGCCTACAACATTTGAGAGAGAAATAGGCGGCAGCCTTTAGCACCAGCGCCGACATGCGAGGGACCTGCGGCTGGGTGTTTGGGGGAAGGGGTGTTACTACCCGAAGAGGTGGCACAAAAGGCAGCCAGCCCCATTGTCCAGCCCATGCAAGCGCCGCCGATCCCTTTGAGCATCAGGCAGGGAGATGAGGAGGCAGCTGGTTAGCCGGGCGAGGAGGGGGCCACACGGACACTGGCGCATCCCGCCGCCTGCCCAGGCAGGCCCGGCCCCTCACACAGCCCCATGTGGAACAAGCCAGAGCGGGGAGCGGCGCGATCGAGCCCCCAGCCCGGCAGCCCCCCACCTTCCCCTATCTCCGCCCCGCCGTGGGGTGAGGAGACGGCGGCCGCCATGGGAGGCTGCAGGCCCACGGCGGGGCGGCGATGGGAGGCGACCGGCCGCGCACCCCCTGCCGGGCTCCCTGCTCCCTCCCCAGGCCGCGCCCGCATGACGGAGAAGAAAAACCCGGAGGCATTTTCCTTGCGCCGCCGCCGGGCCCCCGGCGGCCACTGCCCCCGCCGGGCCCGGCAGCCGCCCAGCTCGGAGCGGGGTGCGGGCCCCTCCCCTCGAGCCCGCCCGGGGCGGAGGAGGGGGAGGAGAAGGAGGAGGCGGCAGCGGCGGCCGAGCTCAGCCCCGGCGGGAGCGGGACCCGCCGGCCCGGCCCGGACTCACCTCCACGTCGCGGCCCTTGTTCTTGAAGCTCTTGATGCGGTGGTTCTCCAGGCCCGCGGCGGCGGCGGCGTTCTCGGCCATGGCTGCTCCGGCGGCGGCTCCCAGCTACTGCGAGGCGGCTCCGCGGCTGCTCGCGGGGAGGGGGGGAAAGGGCGGGGGGAAAAGGACGTTCCGTGACGAGCGCGAGGAGGGGGAATGGAAAGCAGGGGCACGCGCCGTTGCTGAGTGACGATGAGCGAGGCACGTGACACTGTAGAACACGCCTCCTATGCTTCAGGCCCGGCTCTGTTGCTGCTTCCCGTCCCTTCTTTATGCTAATTAGAGGGGCGCCTAATTTGCATAACGCGGAATCCATTGCAGTAGCGAGCGGCGGAGACTACAGGCTCCGGCATGCAATGCGGCTTGGAGTCTCGAGACTGTACGCCGCGTTGCACTCTGGGTCTTGTAGTCTCTGTGAGCCGCATTGTGGCGAGCTATGGGTCGCCCAGCCCACTCTGCCGGTGGAACGAACAGGGCGCGCTGTGCGTGGCGGTCTCCTATGGAGGTGGAGGAGTTGCAGCTGCCCGTGCCAATGCCAGGCTTTTATAGCATGTGCAAGTGCAGCAGGCTGCAGGGGCGCTGGAACAATTTGTACAGGGGGGTGCTGAGAGCCATTGACCCAAACTGTAAACCCTGTATATGATGGAAACCACTTCAAGCCAGTGGGTGTGGCAGTACCCCGGTACTTCTAGTTCCAGCATCCAGGCAGCATGTCTAGTCTAGATGTCTCCTTTCTAGCTCCCTCAACCTAGACTCTGCATTTCTCTCCTTCTGGGGGCATTTGGGGCACGCTTTTCAGGCTTTTCTCTGCAATTGTGGAAGCTGGAAACATTTTTTAAATGAAAACTGAGCTTGCCCTGTATTCCTGAGTCCAGGTGCTGGCGCTGCGGCTTTAAGACAAACCCCAAATAGTGCGTGCAAGACTTAATAAAACCATGAGAGTTGGGAACACTGCTTGTCACTCAGGCTGTGTATCTGTGTCGGTCACTTGGCTAATTGGCAACTTCCTGGTTTCAAGTGACCCATTCACTCAGGGTCTCAGGCCATCACTGCCTCAAAGTAGAATCATCCACTTCCACCACTAACAGATCTGGGGTTGCAATCCCGTATGTGTCAGCTTTGATTACCTCAGCCGGTCTGATTTAGGTCCGCTGCCTCTAAATTTATTCCCTCAGGGCGTAATGACAATGAGAACGAATGACAAAATAGCCTCCATAAAGCAAAGTATTATTTGTTCAGTACAAAAGCAACAAAAAAACAGACTATATGTATGTATTGAACTAGTTTTATACTTTCAGAATCATCATAAACTGAATCAATGTCCAGAAGCACCATGTGCTGCTTTTCTGCTGCCAAACCCCTAATCAACACCATGCTGAGACATCCATTCAGAACTAACTGTGGCCTATTCTTCACTAGTCATGTTCACATTAGGAGAAAAAGTGTACTTTAACATGTATTAAAGGACACATGTTAAAAGTCCAGTGTAGGCAAGGCCAGTTTCGGTTTTAACACATATTAATGGACGATGTTAGCCCTAAGTTTGATAAGCTAACTTGTTAAAATCACAACTTGCTTTGTCCATGCTAGGATTTTAATACATGTTAAAGACACACTTCTTTTCCTAGTGTAGCCATTGAGAGGGCTACTCACTACGGCCTTATCTTCACTATAGAAAAATGGTGTGTTCTTAACTGGAGTTAGTTCCCTTGAGTTAACTAACTTGAGGTACAATCCTAGTGAAGAAAGACAGAGCAATTTGTAGTTTTCACATGAGTTAGCACTTAGCAGGTCAAGTTCCTTGCCTTCATTTGGATTTTAACTTGAGTAAAAACACACGTTTTTGTAGAGAGGACAAGGTCAAAATCATCAATACAGCTTCCTAAAAACCCTGGACTTCCCCTGGTGGCTCTCCCATGCAAATATTGACCTGAACACCTGACCCTGTTTGGCTTGTGAAATCTATAACATGGCCTGAGGTCATTTAGCTGCACACCTCTTAACAAGATTACACAAAAAGTGTGTTAAAAATAAAGATAGATTCTTATAACTTCCATTCTACAAATAGGTTTTAATGTTTACTCCAGAATAAGCTTTAAAAAGAATAAATCTAGCCTTTTTGGTTGCAGAGAAAATTGTAAGAGAATGACTGATGCAGTGTTGTTTGAATCTGGAACAAGGCACACGTCCCCTTTTGCATCTCATTGGGATGTAAACTCAAGTCCAATTATGTCTAAAGTAACAAATATCTAGTATGTGTCAAGCACAGCTTGAGATAGCTATCATATCCTAACATTCAGCTCACTTGAAAAGACATTCCATGGTAACAATGCTGCCTATTTAAAACTTGCAAATAATCAAATATTCCATCTGATTTTGTTTGTTTGTTAATAGAGGACAACATTTCCTAGACTCAGCAACTTCAGTTTATAAAAAGTTGGACAGACAAAAAGGGTTGGATTCTGAAGTCACAAATCACAGGGTTTTGTGGGGTTCACACAAAATGTGGTCCAGCAGCAGAAAAGACACTTCACTTTCAAACCTATTGTAATTTGAATTTATGAACTGTGTTGGTTCTGCAGTTCCAAAAGGAGTCAAATCTTAGGCCCTTATCCGCAAACACCTATCTACACAGGTATTCTGACTGAACACAATGGCTGTACTCATTTGCATAGAGTTAAGCACATACATAAGTCCTTATAATACCAGGGTTTTATTTCAGTCACTAAGGTATGCAGCTATTCTTTAAACACACACAGGGATCTGTTCTACATTGTCCGATCTGTTGAGCAAGGTGATACCATTGTACATAGTCACTTTTTGGAGTAGGACTGCACTAATACTTTTGAACGACTCTCTAATGATAGCTGGTATTAGGTTCATACACTTCCCCATGAATTCTATAAATGTTAGTTTTCTTAGCAAAGTGTAATCTAAGAGTAGATTTTCACTGTGGCGTTAACTCGGGGTCTTACTGGGTGTTGCTCCAAACCCCTCCCATTCACACACACAACCTCTAACCCAAGTTTAGTGGTGCTTTTAACCCAGGCTAGCTGGATCATCTGAGGCCGCAGGCTAAAACCTTTGCAGTGAGGATGCAGGCTAAACCACTTCCTGTTGGTTATCCTGCTACACCTTCCCACAATTCCTCCGACGTGCCCAGAAGGACAGACACGTTATCCCACAATTCACTGAGGAAGAATCATAAAGTGGCTTATCTCACTGCAGTACAAAGAACTGTGGGTAATGCCCCTAGTAATACTAGCAACACCCCTTGGGAAGTGCAGCACCAGTGAGGATGCAGTCACAGACAGCGCTAAGCATAAGCAGACTAAGCAATTGCATAGGGCCCTGAGCAGCTCAAGGGAGTCCCCTATTTGCTTTTTATTATAAGAACTTGCCAGTTTTAGTACCTCTGGAGTGCACTCAGATTGTATTTTTAAGCTTTTCTCCACAACCATGAAGGCTAGAAACTTTTTTTTTTTAATGAAAGCTGTGATTCTCACTTCATGACTTGTCACTAGCTGCTGGGGCTTTAAGTAAAAGATCAAATATAATGAGAATAGGAAACACAGTGTCAAGGCTGGAAAACTATGTCCATAGAACTAATGAAATTATGACATCACAAGAATCAAGTGTGTGAATGGAGCAACTGAGAGGGGGTAGGGATAGGAGGTTCCCCCCTCCCCTCAGGTCTTATCTACACATAGTTTTCTACTTAACAAAATTGGCATTAACAACTGATTTAAATTGGGTGTGACCCACCCCCACTGTAAAGTGTCCCCAATAGGTGATTGTACTGATTTAACTCAAATTGTTTTTTTAAAATACAAATGTAGTTAAACTATTACAAAACTATGTGTAGAAGAGCCCTTAGAGTCTTTAAAGTTTGTTTTTGTTAACATCTTTTTAACTTCAGTGACTAACATTTTGCACAAAGATTCAGTACCTTCACCCCCAATAAACTAAGGTGTTAGAGATCACAATATGCACCCGAGACTTCCCAGGGATGTCGTCCAGCAAAGCTACAGAAGACCAAATTTGATATTCCTGATATTTCCAAAAGTACAAAACAAGCAGAGGAGGGAAAACAGTAAAAAAAAAAAAATCTTTCATACCATTTTTATATATCATGAAAGAAGCAAACAGAGGTACAAGCTCCATTTTTAAAAATTCCTTTGCAAGTCACCTTTAAGAAAAACATTCTGGTACCATTATACTTTCACCCTGCTCCACTGTTTTGGAGTATCGTTTTGTTTGTCCATTTAAATATTAAACTTCCTTTCTCTCTTCTGGGCTGTCCAGCACCAGGTACATTTTCAGCATTCAGAAATTCAAAATAAGAGTAAGGCCAAGTAGAATAGAAAATGAAAATCCAGCCTCCCCACTTAAATAAATTTCACATTTTTGGCACAAAGTTGTCACAGGCTTTGCCAACATTCCATTAGCCTTTCTGTTGTCTCTGATAATAAGTAACAGTTTGTTAAATAGTGTGGATGCTACAGATAAAAAAAATGTTTATCTAAAAGCTGTATAGAGAATACCTGGTAAATCTTTGGTTCAGTTCAATCAGTGTAAAGAGATAAAGACTTCCTTGTATTTGAAGAGATAGCAATGATCTAGGCTTCAAAAGATAACAGCAAGGTTATATTTGTGACAGTCATGCAGGAGATCTTTCTACTCTCAGTATGCACAATCTGAGTTGACTGAAGGCTATAAACCTGATGGGTTGCTAGAAAAAAAATTACATTATAAAACACCTCTGTTTACTATAAATATTCAAAAGATTGAGACTTAATTTCAACAAAGGTCTCATATTTGATAGCTAAGATTTTTATTTCTAGTCTCAGACTCTAGTAGGTTTCCTTCGGTATCAATATTGCTACTTTGGTATAGATCACCATAACTACAATTTGGGGATACTGAAGTCGGAGTGAACTCCTCCTAGATTATTAGAAGTTAAAGGCTGGCCACATGTTATTCAAGACATATTCCCCTCTTAGATCTAACCTTTGACATCTATGTCAAAAGTATTAATCATCTCCATGTAGGTGATTAGAAACCACAGTGCCTTAGAAATACCCAAGAGAGAGGGAATTGGTGAAATACAAACTTTTTTTTTTGTAGATTTGATAGAGCTCTAATTGTTATATTTAATAAGTAAAAGTCAATATCTGAGATTTAATTTATTTCCTCCATATACCTCCACTCCTTGGGCTTGTAATTTCATTAGTTAATTATTATTAAAAATATGTATAGAATCATTTATAGTAGTAACATTGTTTAGTATCTGGATTTCAGTTTATGCCCAAAAAGAATGTAAGAGGCTGTGGAACAATTAATTATATGGCAGATGCGTGGCACAGGCTCTCCTTAATTCCTGAATTACAATCCAAGGGGATTCTAAATACAGTTGTATTTCTCATAGATGTGTAAAAGAGAAGATTAAATGGTAAGAAAGCTTCACAAAGGTCATTCACAGCTGTGACAGATACCATGGTGGTAGGCATATGTAACAACACAGCAATCTGAATAATTGTCAGAATGGTAGGTTTGAACTAGTCCACAGCACCAAAAACCACTCAGTACGCCAGTGTGGTACATGGCAAAAGAATGCACTGAGATCCCCCATGAAAAGCACTATCTAGTGTGAAGTGATACAATAATAAATGCCTAAGGCTAATAAAACCAAGAGCCAGCGGTGGGATTTTCTCAGACCTAGGTCAGCTGCTGAACTGTCTTTACTGTCTTCTCATTTATGAAGCATTGTCTTTTATCTGTCCTTCAAAATAATTGCTAAATCCACCTCAGCCCTCTTTCTGGACACTGTCCCAGGCACTAATTTTTTTAATTAAAACTTAAGTGCTCGTAACAGAATACATCCAAACACAATAGTATGTCATGATCTTCCATGTTTACCCTGTTTTACCATGTCCTTTTTATATTGTCATCCATGCTGTTTTAAATCTAATTTAGGCCCTAATCCTGCCAACTGCTCTCTGGACAGCAGGGAGTTAACAGATTGAAGGATAGCTAAACAAAGAATCCAATTAAAGTCTGTGTAGTTAGTTTTTAAAAGGCATATTTGGATTACTGGATTTTAGAAGACATAACTGGCCCAGATATTAGGAGTGCACATATTGTCAATTTCATTACAGTTACATTCTTCGCAGTGAGATCAGTTGTGAATTTATTTAAGATCACTCATGCAGATCTTATTGAGGGTCAGAAGAGTGATTTTTCTGTGGTCTTATCTAAGCAGGAAATTTGCACTGGTATAACCTAAGATGTGAATTTAAACCAATAGAGCAGAATAGGTGGAAACCCCTGTGTGGAAACTTATTTCAGCATAAGAGTGATTTAGCTTACATTGACCAGGAACAGGTTTAAATTAAACTGAAAAATTATGGCTATTATTTATAATTTGTATTATCATGGACCAGGACCCCATAGTGCTAGGTGCTGTACAAACACATCCCAAAGAAGGTCCCTGCCCCAAGGAGCTTACAATCTAAGTATAAGACAAGAGATAGCAGATGGGTACAGACAGACGGAAGACTACAAAGAAACAATGAGACAGCACTGCTTAGTGTGACAGCCAGTGTTCTTTGCACACTGGCAGCCTAACCATTGTCAAGTTTTTGGTAGGCATCCCGGCAGAGGAAAGTTTTGAGGAGGGATTTGAAGGTGAGTAGCTTTGCAGATTTTTACAGGGAGCACCGCCCAGGTGTGAAGGGCAGCCTGGGAGAAAGCATGAAGATGTTTGAAAATGTAACTAGTGAGCAGTTGAGACTGGCATCACAGGCCAGTTGGAGGCGGGTATCGACAGCTCTAGAGAGAATAAAAGATGATAGGTAGGGTGGGGGTTGACTGTGAAGAGTCTTGAAAGTGAATGTTTGATGCTATAGAGAAGGAGAAGCCAGTGAGTGGAAGGCTTCAAAGAGTGTCTACTCAGTCTTTTGCACTGGCTTAACTATATTTAAAAACTTATTTAAGTTAAACTGGTGCATTTTCCCATATAGAGAAGGCCTTTGTCTCCCTTCCTCCTCCTGGCTGTCTGTGGGCCTTGGGTAACACGGGGTCTCTGCTCTCTATAGCAGGAGTCTTCTGATTGTTGATTTCTTCTGCCTTTTGACTCAAGTGTTGCCTTCCCTTGCTACCAAACAGTAGAAGCCACATTTACAGGCGTGAAGATACTCCAGACACCACCAGCAGCGTTTCCTTCTTTCAACCATCAAGAGAATTAGCAGGCTCTTGATATGCTACAAAGTTGAATAGATTTTTACTTTAAGCTCAGGACTGGCGTCCAAGGTAAGTGACTACTATGCAACTCTACAACTGAGATTTTTAATCTCAGAAAAGGCAGGAAATTCAAAGGTATGCTTCCCCTAACCATTGTAAGTCATCCTCCTTGAGCAATGAACATAGGTTCATTGTACTCCTGTTAACTTTAATGTTTTAATATATATGCACACACGTCAGTGCCCATGAATTTTTATATGTTGTAGATTCAATGAACAAAGTAGCATATATAAGGTTTAGCGTTATTGGACATGAATCATGTATTCAATTTTTGTAAAGAGATGAGGGTGTCTTTGAAGATTGCTGTAGTGTACATAATGCCAATGTCTTAAATTTGTTGATCCTTCTTCCTGCAGTATAGGACATAAGGGTTAAATGAACAGGCATGCAATAGCAGTTGTTAAATTATATGACAAAACCCTTTCACAATTTTGCCTGGCTTTGGAGACTGAGTTCCCCCTAGAGGCTGATGTAGGGAACTATTGACAATGTTTGTGTTTAGATGAATTTACCAAGGAATAAATTGCAGTATGATGACCTCTTCTGGTGCATAGAAAACATCAGTGGATCTCGGAGAAAAAGTGGCAAATGGTTGTAACAAGAACAGGAAATGGTATAAGCTTTCTAAAAGCATTTTCTTTTGTTTATTTTAGGTTGGTTAGTGACAAAGTTATACAAAATCATCAAGAATTATACTTCTAAATTTTTCCATATAGAGAGTATCATCACAGACAAAAAGTAGTACATAAGTAAGTACATTCCAGCCACTGAACTTAAATAAATCATTTTTTATCTTTAGTATACACTGAGATTTGGACTTTACCGATAATAAGGAGAAATGTATGTTCTTTTGGTCTCTGTGTTGAATCTGAATTATCTCTTTTCTCAAATCCTAAATGAGGTAGCCACACTTGGTGCAAGGTACCAATCTCAAGCCATCTGTCAGTCATTTAGGCCCAATCCTGCAATGAGCTCAGCATGGGTAGAACTCTCTGCCCACACGGAGCCCAATGCATGATTGGGACCTTAGAGTATGTCCCAAATTCTTCTGAAACACCCCCAGTTTTATCTGTGAGCTCTTGTCTTTTCTGTAACTCTGAGTCTGCAGTCACCCATATATATCTATTATTAGCTCAGAGTTTTGTAGTGTGTATATACCCTTGACTAGTAATCTCATAAAATCGCCAAGGGATCCCAAGGCAATCTGACACCTGTAGTCATTTGGGAAGATGTTGCTTGCGAGTTAATTTTTTGGGAGGGTGAGATATTTTCCCCCTACATTTTTTCCCTTTGCTGTAAGGGCTGGTCAGTTGCTGCAGGTTTCGTCATTGGTTACTTGGCAGATTTTTATGTTTAATTGTCAAATGTGGCCGGACCTTAGGACAGGCACCTTTATTGTGTTTTGATAAATTTAAATAAACTAAAGTCTTATGATCATTTTAATTGAGGGGTATGTCCCTGGGTGGGAGCAGACAGGAGAGAGTAGGGCTGGATAAGGCACTAAGAGCTTGCCTATATGAAAACATTGCACTGTTTTAACCAAAAGTATGATTTTAAATAAGAGCAAACCCCTATGTGGACACTAGTTTTGGTTTAGGAATGACTTATTGCAGTTTAGCTTAAACCAGTTCTTATGGCTCGGTCCATATTTAAAACTTATATTAGCATAGCTATGTTGGTGATGGGCATGGGCGGCGCATAATGGAGGCTGGGGGAGACTAAGACCCCCAAATCTTGTGCTGCTGGGGGAGCGGGGGGGTGCAGTGGCAGATTACTGCATGGGCCCCGGCCAATTTGGGGGCCCCGGGGCTGAAGGAGCTTTAACTCTCCGCTGTAGCCCAGAGCTTTTCCAGTGCTGGGGCCTGTAGCAGGGCAGTTACCCTGTTCCTAGAAAAAAGGTGCTCTGTATGCTGGAGAGCTAATTCTCAAGACAACCAGCAGGAGGCACCGCGCCACTGAGTCTTGCTTCACTACAGGGCCTCAGCGGGGGTGGGGGGCAGAAAGGAGAAAATGGGGGGCAGGGCCTCAGGGGAAAGAGGTGGAGTGGTGGCAGAATGGGGGCAGGGCCATGGGTGGAACTGGGGAGGGGCTCCGGGCTTGAAGCTCTGGCCAGGGCTGAGAGCTCTGCCACGGTCCTGGCCCAGGGCTGAGAGCTTGACCCTGGCTGGAGCTGAGCTCTCAGCGTCCGCACCCTCCAGGACCATGGGGAGGGGGGCAGAGAGCAGTGGGTGGGGCCTCAGTCAGAAGAGACAGGGCAGGGGCTAGTCTCCCCAAGGGGAAGCTTCACCTGCCGCCCAGGGTGATGGGTATGAAAAAGGACACCCCCGAGTAACACAGCTATGGTGACAAAAACCCCAGTGTAGGCACAGTTATGTTATCAGAAGAGCACTTCTGTCAACGTAGCTAACATCATTCAGCGAAATGTTCCTCTTAAGCTTGCAGAAAAACTCCTTCTCTCCGCGTACTATGCATCTACACTAAGGGGCTATGACGACATAGGCTCAGTAGCGTAAGCATAGCAAAACAGAAATAAAACTGATTTAAAGTGAAATTAGAGTATCCACACAGCCTTGTGCACCTCAATAAGGCCTTGATCCTACACTTGCTCCATGCAGGCAAAAAGGCCTGGCTGCTTGAACGGTTTGTAGGACTGGGGCTGGAGGCCTGGTCTTCACGTAGACATTGCAGTGGTTTTACTAAAGGAGTGTTTTTAAATTTATTTAAGCTGGTGCAAAGTCTTGTGAGGGCCCCCTTAATTCACTTTATATCTATTGTGTGTATTTAGTTTATGTCCGTAAGGAATTGCCCTCAACTAAACCAATATAAGCCATGATTAAATCAAATTATGAGCGTCCACACTGGACTTAGTACCAGTATAACTGAGTTCAAAACACGCTTTTGGTTACATCAGTAATTTGGTATGTAGACCTGGCCTAAGACTCAGTGTATGATCTGAAAACATAAGCCTAAATAATGTCACAGTCAAATCTTGTTAGAACGCCTCTCGATTTGTGAAAAGAACTTTAAGTACAGAAATCACTAAAAATAGGGATGACATAACTCATTCAAAAAGTTCAAATTCAGACTTTTATGACACTGTTTGTGTGAAAATAGTTATCGTCAAACCATTGTTCCGGCCAAACTCTGTTTGGATAACATCACATTGCTCAGCAAATTGTGAGTTTATTTCACTTAATAAGAAAATATTTTCGAATCTGGATATACTAATTTCAACCAACATGATCTCTTTGCCATTAGAACGATCAATTTAATTGCCTATTTCCTACAAAATACATTTTATTATAAATAATTTTCTAGAACACTATTTATTCCCTTTTTCATCTTATTTGCAATTACAGTCGTTTTACATTTATTAATTCATATTTTGATCTTTTATTTGGCTCTCTCAATATTGACATCTTCAGGAATAAAGTAAATATTGGGAGTGAAAATAAGGCAGAATGAGGGAAAATTCTGAAATTAAAACAATCCATTGTTATACATTGGTCTTTATGTTATACACTGTTAACCATGTGAGGTTTACCTTAATGGATACCCAGAATATATTCAACTCACTTTTCTGGCTACAAGAAAAATACAGAAATATGGGGCGTTAAAATGTGGGCTGTGCAAGGGGATTGCTTTATCCCTAGGATTGTGGGAGTCTTAAAGGCAACGTAGCTGGGGAGGGAGGGTAAAACAGGTCCAAGATATAGGTTCTGGGGTGTAGGTGGCATAGGGAGTTCTTTTGCATGAGCTGTTCTCTTTACCCTCTCCCACCCTGGCAGTTCTTCAACTCGCTAGAATACCTTTCTGCAGCAAGACAGTGTGTTTCATAAACAGATTGCCCAGCTGCGTAGCCAGTATCCAGAACCTTCTGCAACCTACTCAGTTCAGAAGACCACCCATAATGGGCCCCAGTTCATTTGTGTCTGTCACAGGGCTGGCCCTTTACAGGGAATCAGATGCCCAGTCTACTGGAGACAGGCTCCGTTGAAGAGAATGAACCAACACTGACCTACTAGTTAACTCCCTAACTAGCTGGAAGGCAGCTAATTAAGTAAGGAGCAGCTGGGCCTGATGAAAGGCTGAGGCCAGGTCTACACTACAGGCCTATATTGGTATACTGTATTGCTGGGGGTGGAAAAATTCCCCATGTAGACAGTGCTACATTGATAGGAGAGCTTCTCCTGTTGACATAACTACTGCTCATGGAGGTGGATTAACTACATTGACGGGAGAGCTCTCCCATTGGCATAGGAGCATCTTCGTTTAAGCTTACTGCGGCACAGCTGCAGGGAAGGAGAACCCAGGGAACTACAGACTGGTCAGCCTCACCTCAGTCCCTGGAAAAATCATGGAGCAGGTCCTCAAGGAATCCATTTTGAAGCGCTTGGAGGAGAGGAAGGTGATCAGGAACAGTCAACATGGCTTCACCAAGGGCAAGTCATGCCTGACTAACCTGATTGCCTTCTATGATGAGATAACTGGCTCTGTGGCTATGGGGAAAGCAGTGGATGTGATATATCTTGACTTTAGCAAAGCTTTTGATACAGTCTCCCACAGTATTCTTGCCAGCAAGTTAAAGTATGGATTGGATTAATGGACTATAAAGTGGATAGAAAGCTGGCTAGATCATTGGCTCAACAGGTATTCATCAACAGCTCAATATCTAGTTGGCAGTGGTATCAAGCGGAGTGCCCCAAGTGTCAGTCCTGGGGCCGGTTTTGTTCAACATCTTTATTAATGATCTGGATGAGGCGATGGATTGCACGCTCAGCAAGTTTGCAGATGACACTAAGCTGGGGGGAGAGGTAGATACACTGGAGGGTGGGGATAGGGTCCAGAGTGATCTAGACAAATTGGAGGATTGGGCCAAAAGAAATCTGATGAGATTCAACAAGGACAAGTGCAGAGTCCTGCACTTAGGATGGAAGAATTCCATGCACCGCTACAGGCTGGGGACTGACTGGCCAAGCAGCAGTTCTGCAGAAAAGGACCTGGGGATTACAGCGGATGAGAAGCTGGATATGAGTCAGCAGTGTGCCCTTGTTACCAAGAAGGCTAACGGCATATTGGGCTGTGTAGCAAAGCGAGACTCAACAGTGTGGCACCTGCTGGTCGTCTTGGGAATTAGCTCTTGTCCAACCCGGAGCGCCCTCTGCAGGCCAGTATCTCACCTCCCTTAGAACCCCCATGTCCCTCCCAGACCCCGGTGCCCTTTACCTCAAGGTTCTGCCCTCTGCAGTACCCCCACTCTGGGTCTCCCCTCCCTGGGAAACCCCAACCCTCTATCCCCACCTTGCCTCAGTGGCTACTGCCAGTCGTCATCTAGCCCCCTCTCACTGGGGCAAACTGCAGTCCATAATGGCCACTCATAATTGGCAAGGGGGTTGGACCAGCTGTCTCTGCCTATCCCTAGGCTGCCCCTCTGCAGCCCCAGTACCTTCTTAGGCTTAACCAAGCCTCGGGAGTTGCCAGGCTAGAGCTCCCCAGCTCCTTTGCCCTTCCCCAGCCTCCTGTACTCCCAGACAGCTAGGTCCTTCTCTCTCCAGAGAGAGAAAGAGATGCTGACCCAGCACCACCCTCAGCCCTTTTATCAGGTCAGCTGTGGCCTGATTGGCAAAGTGGCCACAGCTGCAGCCACACCGATCAGCCTACCTTTTTCAGGAGCCAGGCAACTGCCCCGCTATAGGCTGCATTAGTAGGAGCATTGGCAGCAGATCGAGGGAAGTGATTATTCCTCTCTATTCGACACTGGTAAAGCCACACCTGGAATATTGCGTCCAGTTTTGGGCCCCCCACTACAGACAGGATGTGGACATATTGGAGAGAGTCCAGCGGAGGGCAATGAAAATGATGAGGGGGCTGGGGCACATGACTTACGAGGAGAGGCTGAGGGAACTGGGCTTGTTTAGTCTGCAGAAGAGAAGAGTGAGGGGGATTTGATAGCAGCCTTCAACTGCCTGAAAGCGGGGGGGAGGGTGTTCCATAGAGGATAGAGCTTGGCTGTTCTCAGTTGTAGCAGATAACAGAACACGGATTGGCATAGAAAGTACGCTTATTAAGTTTGCAAACATGATTCTGGGATGCATTAACAGATGTGTTGTGAGCAAGACACGAGAAGTCATTCTTCCACTCTACTCTGCGCTGGTTAGGCCTCAACTGGAGTATTGTGTCCAGTTCTGGGCACTGCATTTCAAGAACGATGTGGAGAAATTGGAGAGGGCCCAGAGAAGAGCAACAAGAATGATTAAAGGTCTTGAGAACATGACCTACGAAGGAAGGCTGAAAGAATTGGGTTTATTTAATTGGAAAAGAGAAGACTGAGAGGGGACATGATAGCAGTTTTCCAGTATCTAAAAGGGTGTCATAAGGAGGAGGGAGAAAACTTGTTCACCTTAGCCTCTAAGGATAGAACAAAAAGCAGTAGGCTTAAACTGCAGCAAGGGAGGTTTTGGTTGGACATTAGGAAAAAGTTCCTAACTGTCAGGGTGGTTAAACACTGGAATAAATTGCTTAGGGAGGTTGTGGAATTTCCATCTCTGGAGATATTTAAAAGTAGGTTAGATAAATGTCTATCAGGAATGGTGTAGACCAGGGGTCAGCAACCTTTCAGAAGTGGTGTGCCGAGTCTTCATTTATTCACTCTAATTTAAGGTTTCGCGTGCCAGTAATACATTTTAATGTTTTTAGGAGGTCTCTTTCTATAAGTCTATAATATATAACTAAACTATTGTTGAATGTAAAGTAAATAAGGTTATTAAAATGTTTAAGAAGCTTCATTTAAAATTAAATTAAAATGCAGAGCCCCCCAGACCGGCGGTCAGCACCCGGGCAGTGAGAGTGCCATTGAAAATCAGCTCACGTGCCGCCTTCGGCACGCGTGCAGTAGGTTGCCTATCCCTGGTCTAGACAGTATTTGATCCTGCCATGAGGGCCGGGGACTGGACTCGATGACCTCTCGAGGTCCCTTCCAGTTCTAGTATCTATGAATCTATGAAAGTTGCAGTGGGAGAGGTTTAGGTTGGATATTAGGAAACACTATTTCACTAGGAGGGTGGTGAAGCACTGGAATGGGTTACCTGGGGGGTGATGGAATCTCCATCCTTAGAGGTTTTTAAGGCCCGGCTTGACAAAGCCCTGGCTGGGATGATTTAGGTTGGTCCTGTTTTGGTCCTGTTTTGAGCAGGGGGTTGGACTAGATGACCTCCTGAGGCAGAGGCGCCAACTCCATGCGTGCTGCGGAGCTGGAGCACCCATGGGGAAAAATTAGCAGGTGCTCTGCATCCACTGGCAGCCAAGCTCCCTCCGCCCCCGAGCATGCTGCTTCCCCACTCCTCCCCCTCCCAACGCTTCCCGCCCACTGCCTAACAGCTGTTTGGTGGCGCTTAGGACTTTCAGGGAGGGAGGGGGAGGAGTGGGGACATGGCACACTCCGGGGAGAAGGTAGTAAAGAGGTGGGGCAGGAGCAGGGACTTGCGGGAAAGGGATGGAATTGGGGCAGGGTGGGGCAGGGCCAGGGGTGGGGTGGGGGTCGAGCACCCATGGGGCAGAGGGGAAGTTGGTGCCTATGTCCTGAGGTCTCTTCCAACCCTAATCTTCTATGATTCAGCGTTTTATGTGTAACTTGCCCTTAGGAGAGCTCAGTTGGAAAAGCTCCTGAGGAGAAAGGAAGTTCTAGAGGAGGGGAGCGTAGGGTGACCAGATGTCCCGATTTTATAGGGACAGTCCTGATATTTGGGGCTTTATCTTATATAGGCACCTATTACCCCCCCCACCCTGTCCCGATTTTTCACACTTGCTATCTGGTCACCCTAGGGGAGCGCCAGGAAGGTTGAACTAGGTAGATAGAAGCTGTGCTCTAGGGCAGGGATATTGAGTGGACTGCAAAGGTCTATCGGTAGGGAGGCCTGAGAATGATCCTGAACAAGCAGTGGGAAGGCTGCAGAGCTCTCCAGGCAGTGGAGAAGCCTGAGGCCTTAACAGCAGCAGAAGCTGAAGTTGGAACCCAGAGACTTTTGTTGTTGGAATTTGTTTTATCTGGGCTCTAAGATAAGAGCCTTTAAACCACCAACATATAAGTGCTCTTTTCAGGAGGCTTAACTAAAGGGAGATATACTGCTGTCAAATGTCTTGCTTCTCCATGACTCAGCTGTTTAAGTGACCTCATTGTTACCTTGTTGAGGGGGAAACTGAGGCAAGCCACAGTAGCACCACACTCAAGAGGGTGGTTGGGAAGCAACAGTGCTCCGTCTACAGTTCCCGATAGAGAACCGTTTCCATCAGGTACAGAGTGAGAGCTGCATGCTCTGAATTTCCCTCCCTTCACAGAAGCCCCGGTGCAAGGGACATGTTCAGGGTGTGCTGTGGAGGGAGAAGGTCTGGCCAAGGATTTCCTAGGATCCAGCTGCTGCAAGGGCCCATGGCAAATGGGGTGCAAGGTAGGGCAATCCTGAGGGGATAATTAATTACTGTTGCCTCCTACCTCTATTTGGGCCAGTATTAGTACTTTCCATTAGTGGCAGCTTATCATTCCAAACTGTTTTATCTAAGTTTATGCCACATGAATCAGTATGAGAATTCAAATCTTCACCACCACTAATGATGAGCTGTAAAGGGAAGTTAATTGCCAGACAAGTCATAATTGCAGACTGTGCATAGAAATTTCAGAAAATATGAAGCTACTTAGAACTCAATGGGTGTTAAAGATGGGGGGAAATTGGAAAAGGGCAAATCTATGTTCAGTGGAGTTATAACACACTTGTTAGCATTTCTTTATTGCTTCTCTCTTTGGGAGGGAGTATAGACTTAGGACATTCTAGTTAATATATCTTTATGCTTCAGAAAACAGAAACTGCAAAAGACAGCTATTTTGTTTCTTATGTTTTCCTCCCTCTCTGACTATTGGGTGTTCTAATGTTTGTCTTAACACTAGCAGGTTTGGGAGGAAAGACAGGGGTCAGCCTAGCTGGCTAGACTCATTTGGCAGAAGTTCAAGGCTAAAAAAGCCTTTCATGTTCCTGGTTTTATTTTTAGTTTTTCATGATGCAGCATTTTTAAAATTAAAATATAGTCTACGATCCCCAGCTCTGTTTTCTCTCATGCAGTTAAACAAACCCATGTTCCATAGCAAAGTCTATTTTTTCTAGCACTCTGTCTTTGCTTCTCATTAGCAGTTACCTTTTGTAACATGACATACCAACTCCCTCTCTGACCTAGCTAGACCTCTTATGCATTCCCATCATGGGTTTTATTTTAAGGTTAAAGAAACCACCTGGCTTTAGTTGCTGAGCCACCATTATGGTTCAGCTGCTTTCCCTCAGTCCAAAGAAGCTGAGAGAAAGGAATTTCTGCCCAATCACATTCAGGTATTCCTGTCCCTGGGATTCACGATACTAGATTTAGGACCTTGATCAGAATTAGAATTCAATAGGGATCTTGGCAAACCCCCTGGGAGAAACAGCTGGCTTCCTGTGCAACTGCCAGTGGCTTGTAAATATACCTCCATTATTTACATGTACAATATGGGCTTGCTCTAGTATAGAAACTGAAGCAGGTACTTCTGGCGTGAGCAGTTTTCCCCCAGTGAGCCCTTGGATCTTGTCTATCTCACTGGGGTATCAGAGAGGTATGGGATGAGTGTGTTGTGAAGCAGGAATTCATGGCTCTATGTCCTGGCTCTGATGCTTAGAGGGTATCTACATTAGACTTTTTGCTCAAAAACTCATTAGTCCAGCTGCAGAAGTGGTAGCTACTCTTGGAGCCCAGTATGGAGAAGGGTCCAGGTGGCCACTTGCATTTTGGACAAGGTAGACAGATCTTCTGTTCATCCTGTCTCATCATCCAATAACAAGGGGACACTCAGTGAAACTGGCAAGTTCAAAACTGATGAAAAGAAATACACTTTCACACAACACACAAGGAGTCTGTGACACTAATTGCCACTGGAAATTGATTTATTTAGACTTTTTAAAGAAAGGGGTGGTGGTGGAAGTGGACATCTATCAAAGGCTCTAACTGCCCCTGCCATAAATTACATTAAATTAAACTGCCAGCAGAACACAAAACTCCAGCTCTAACCAAAATCTGATTCCCCCCTCAAAAGCCCACCTTGACACATGCAAATAGATGTGCCATTAAAACCAAGAGCTTAGCAGATTTTAGAAAAGGATCCGACATTTCTATGAATAACAAGAATACCCAGATAAAACAGTAATATATTTAAAAACAACAAGAGTTTTGAAAAGGAAATAAATTCTCTTGCCTCAGGGCATAAGCACTAATTATTGGGGGCTAGGAGGAAAATTCCCTAGAGGTAAGTTATCCCACATCTGCCTATTGCAGGGTGTCTTGCACTTTGGTTAGCACCAGATGCTTCAGATGAATGTCAGAGGCAGGCTATTGGACTAGATCAGTGATACTCAGACTAAGGATCCTGAGATGCACCTGGCTCTTTAATGTGTCTCCTGCAGCTCTTTGCAGCACATATTAAAACATGTGATTTACTAACGAATCTAAGTTATTAACTAGTCAGGGCACTTTTACTATGTTATTAACGTGGGCGGCGGGTATCGAAGGCCAGGGGAGGCTACGCATCCCCTATCCCAGGCCATGGCCCGGCCCATTCTCCACCCTGGGCCCCGGACTCACTCCCCTTCTGTCCCGAAGCTGGCGAGGGCTCAGCTCCAGCCGGCAGACGTTATCTTGTCCAGTCCCTTGCGCTGAGGCAGGAGCAAGTATACCTAGACCATCCCTGACAGGCGTTTGTCCAACGTGTTCTTAAAAACCTCCAGAGATAGGGATTCCAAAACCTCCCTTGAAAGCCTATTCCAGACCTTAACTACCTTTATAGTTAGAAAGTTTTTCCTAATATCTAACCTAAATCTCTCTTGCTGCAGATTAAACCCATTACTTCTTGTCCTACTTTCAGTGGACATGAAGAACAATTGATCACTGTTCTCTTTAAAACAGCCCTTAACGTATTTGAAGACTGTTATCAGGTCCACCCATCAGTCTTCTTTTCTCAAGACTAAACATGCCCAGTTTTTTAACCTTTCTTAATAGGTCAGGTTTTCTAAAACTTTGTCCACTTTTGTTGCTCTCCTGTGGACTCTCTCCAGTGTGTTCATATCTTTCTTAAAGAGTGGCACCCAGATTTGGATATTACTCCAGCTGAGGCCTCACAGTATTGAGTAGAGCAGAACAATTACCTGCCATGTCATACATAAGACACTATTAATATCCCCCAAATGATATTAGTCTTTTTTGCAACTGCATCACATTGTTGACTTATATTGAATCAGTGGTTCACTATAATCCCAGATCCTTTTCAGTAGTATTACTGCCTAGCCAGTTATTCTCCATTTTGTATTTGAGTATATGATTTTTTTCTTTCCTAAGGGTGGTATTTTGCACTTGTCTTTACCGAATTTCATCTTGTTGAATTCAGCCCAATCTTCCAATTTATAAAGGTCCTTTTGAATGCTAATCTTGTCCCCCAAAGTACTTGCAACCCCTCCCAGTTTTATGTAAATACACCCCATTCCATTTATCCAAGGCCTAAATGAAAATATTGCATAGTACTGGACCCAGAACAGACCCCCTGTGGAACCCCACTAGATACATCCTCTGTTTGACAGTAAACCATTGATAACTATTCTTTGAGTAGTCTTTCAACCAGTCTTGCATCCACCGTATAGTAATTTCATCTAGGCCACATTTTCTTAGTTTGCTTATGAGAATGTCATCTGGCTCTGTCCCCAAAGCCTTCCTAAAATCAAGATATTTCACTTGTACAGTTCCCCTCCTCCATCCACTAGGCCAGTAACCTTATCAAAGAAGGAAATTAGGTTGGTTTGGCATGGATTTGTTCTTGAGACATGCTAGCTATTCCTTATAACCCTATTATCCTCTAGGTGCTTACAAACTGATCTCTTAATAATTTGTTCCAGTATCTTTCCCAGTATTGAAGTTAGGCTGATTAATCTATAATTCCCCAGGTCCTCTTTGTTCCCCTTTTTAAAGATAGGTACTATGTTTTCCCTTCCCCAGTCCTCTGGGACCTCACCCATCCTCCATGAGTCCTCAAAGATAATTGCTAACAATTATGAGATTGCTTCAGCTAGTTCCTTAAGTACCCTAGGATGAATTTCATCAGGCCCTGCCGACTTGAATACATCTAACGTATCTAAATATTCTTTAACCTGTTTTTTTCCCTATGTTGGCTTGTATTCCTCTCCCCCCCTCCACCCCCCGCTAATATTAATTGTGGTAAGTATTTGGTCACAATTTACCCTTTTAGTGAAGACTGAAGCAAAATAGGCGTTGAACACCTCAGCTTTCCTGATGTTATCTGTTATTAGCTCTCCTTTCTCGCTAAGTAGAGGCCTTACTTTTCCCTTTGTCTTTCTCTTGCACCTAATGTATTTATAGAACCTCTTCTTATTGCCTTTGCTAGGCGTAACCCATCTTGTGCCTTAGCTTTTCTGATTTTGACATGCTAAGGACCCAGAAGAAGATGTACATAAAAGTAATTTGTGCCTACTTTAATATGTACCTTTTTACTGTCCCGTTGCTTGCTTTTCAGCTTCACCTCTTTCTTCTGGCCCCTCATCATGTGAATTACACTAGCTTAAATGCCCTGAGATTCAATAGGCCAAATTTGGAAGTGATGCAAAGGGGGTATAAATTCTATGTTGGTAAGTGGCTGTGAGCTTAAGGGAATCTAAACAGGAGTTAATTAGATGCTGAGAGGTCAGAAGAAGATCTAAATTACCCCATCTTAGGGTATGTCTACACGGCCTACGTTACAGCACAGTCGTGGTGGCGCTGTGACATGGGCAGTGTAGACACGCTTTATCGCCGGGGAGATCTGTCCCGGCGATTTAAAAAAAACAAAAACCCACCCCAAACGAGCGGTGGTAGCTTTAGCTCCCGGTGATAAAGCGCTGTCTATACTGGTACTTTTCAGCGCTAAAACTTTTGTCGCACAGCGGTGTGTTTTTTCACACTCCCGAACAACTAAAGTTTTAGCGCTGAAAGTGGCAGTGTAGACAGGCTTAGACTCCGTTCTGAAAGTGGTCATTTGTCTTCCCACCTTCTTTGAAATGCAGCATGCATGCCAATAGCCCTATACATAAATACAATTATTTTAACATATGGGATAAAATACATCACGCAGTCACTGTTTTCATGCCAAGGTAAGGATGAGGATGGATAACTTTACCTGAAACCAAAATAAAACTGGAGGGGCAGATGCTCAGAGGCTGTAAACTGGTATCGTTACATTGAAGTCAATGGCACCACACCAGTTTACACTAGCTGAGGGGATCTGGTCCAAAGAACTTATTTTAGAGAAAAGAAAACAGAACACTAAGGAACATTCTAGACCACATCACTTATGCCACAAAGAGGCAGGCTGGAATACATCTTATTTGTGCTAAAAAGAGTGACTCAAATATTTTAATTTTTTTTTAAATTATCAGTCTAGATTATTAATACATTTCAAAGTGCTACAATACACCTTTTGTTTGGGGTGAAAAGGGTTTGACAGTTTTTAGAACCCACAGTGTGGGGAAGGGAAAGCAAGATCTGACTTGCATCATTTTAATCCACCTTGAGGGAAGCTTTCAATGCCTCTTGCAAATGTTGTGTGGAGGTTTCAGCGGCAAAAGTTGCAGAGGAGTTTAGGGGTGAGGATGAGACTAACACAGCAGGAGAAGTAGAAGGTTTTGCCACATATTCTAACAGTGCAATGAACCTCAGACTTGACAGGTTTGGGTATGCGTGGCTGGCTGGAGGGCTCCATGCAATGTACATTCTTTTACTCTGAGGCACAAAGTGGTTTATTTAAAAAATATAAGTGGGGGAGAGATATTATTGGAGTCTTTAGCATGTCAGCTCTTTGGGCAGGGACCTGCTTTGTATTTGCCACACCTCACCAGTTAGATCGGCTGTTTTCAAACTGTGGGTCGGGCCCCCAAAGTGGATTGTGACCCTGTTTTAATGGGGTCACCAGGGCTGGCATTAAACTTGCTGGGGATGAAGCTGAAGCCTGAGCTGCACCACCCAGGGCCAAAGCCTGAACCCCACCGCCCAGAACTGAAGTCAAAGCCTGAGGGCTTCAGCCCTGGGTGGTGGGACTCAGGTTACAGGCCTCCCACCTGGGGCTGAAGCCTTTGAGCTTTGGCTTTGGTTCCCCCTTTCTGGGATCATGTAGTAATTTTTGTTATCAGAAGGGAGTCACGGGGCAATGAAGTTTGAGAACCCCTGGATGAGAGGATGCCATGAACGCTGGTGGTGCTCCAGTGGTAATGATAACTTACAGAAGAGAGGAAAAGGAATGCCATGGTGCACCAGCTGTTCTAATAAGACAAGGGGCCAGATCTCTCCCTACCACGTAAAAAAACACAGGACAGAGCTTTTGGGGAAGAAACCTCAGCAATATTTCCCTCATGTTGTCCTGCCCAAGTCTCTCACATGGAAAAGGGTCCGGGGCCTGCTCCCAAACTGGGAGATGCTGGAGGATCTCTGGGAGACCAGGGGGGCCAACTGCACAAAGGCCCTCTACCCCACACTGGTTCGGGCCCTGTCAGTGCTGCTCCTTTGGAGCTGAACTACTAGGGACTCCCACCTGACTGTAGGAGCCCTGAGACTCTAGGGGAGCTGCTGACAAAACTCACTAAATTCCACAGGGCCTTGGCTTGCCCACTGCTCCCTCTAGCATGGACCTCACACACGAGGCTCTGCTGTGCCTATGTGTGCTGGGGGGTTTGGGGAGTTGATGGTACCAGGGAGGTGGGTCAGCCGCTATCATTCCTAATGCCAACTAATGAGTAGAGCTGGGTGGAAAACAGTTTTCCTATCCCTGGAAAATTTTTGAATTCTTTCCCTTTGCACATTGGAATGAAATAGATTTTTTAAAATGAAAAGTGTGTGTGTGAGTGAGACAGACAGACAGACACCGCAGAAGAGCAAATAGCCCAGTGGTTAGGGCACTCACCTGGGATGTGGGAGACAGAGATCCAAGTCTCTGCTCTACCTGGTTTGGAGCAGGGACCTGAACCTGGGTCTCCCACATCCCAGGTGTGCGCCTTAACTGCTGGCGGGTGCTCTCACACACTGACTCCTGATTTGAGTAGAACTTCTCTCCTGGACCTGAGAAATCCTTTCGGATGAAAGTTTCGTTAAAACAGACCCTTTGACGCAAAAAGTTTCAGTTGTCACAAACTGGCATTTCCTGACAAAAAAATGTTTAATCAAAGAATTCTTGACCTTCTCTACTACTGAGCCGAAGTAGGTGCTATACATATTTGAGAACACTGGAGAGGGCAACAGGAGAAGATGGCAGTTAGAAGTACTAGAGCCATTGTGGTTTGCTGGTATGTTTTTGTTACTTTGCATATGTTAGAATCTGTGGTACAGAGCAGGCACTGATGCAGCTTGTGTGAGATTCAGGTTGTCCTACTGGAAACTTAACTGCTTGGAAGGACTTTACAGGTCTTGGAGAGAGAGCATTTATTTATTTCACCCTCTGAGTTCAATGTATTTTCAGATTTATACGTATCCCTATGCTGTCCCCTAAGCAACCTTTCCATTTTGAAATTGCAAAGCTGAAGGAATATGCTGCAATTAATGGAAAAAGAGTTTGCTTTTTTAACAAATTTAAGAAAAACAGGAAAGTAAATTCATGCATTGTTCATGCAGTTTGGTTTAGTCACCAGAGAGAGACCAATAAATAGGCAGACTTCTTTGTGATAAAGAAGCATATAGTACTAAGAAATTACAGAACACTAGTTCTTTATTGATAAACAGCACACAGGTAGACACAGAGTAGGAGCTTTATTTAGTCCTATTTCAATTAGTCTAATGATAATCAGTGGCTGCATGGCACAGTCCATTTATAAATAGCAAGCTTTATATTGTCTACAAGCCTAAAGGAATGAATCAATACATGATAACAGCCACAATGTAAAGAGACAGTTCCTATTTGTTTAGGAGTATTTTTGCATTTACTTACTCTGTCCTTGTTCCTGAAGGTGTGGAATCATAGAAATGTAGAGCTGGAGAGGATCGTGAGAGGTTATCTAATCCTGTCCCAGCCCTCCTTCCCCACACTGAGGCAGGACTGAGGCCTGGTCTACACTGGGGGTGGGTGGGGGGAATCGATCTAAGGCCTTGGCTACACTTGGCAATTCACAGCGCTGCCGTGGAGCGCTGTGAAGCGCGAGTGTAGTCGCGCCGCCAGCGCTGCAAGAGCTCTCGCAGCGCTGTAAGTACTCCACCTCTCCGAGGGGAATAGCTTGCAGCGCTGCGAGCAAGTGTGCAGCGCTGCAGGCGCTGATTACACTGGCGCTTTACAGCGCTGCACTCGCTGCGCTCGGGGGGGGGGGGCGTTTTCACACCCCTGAGCGCAGCAAGTTGCAGCGCTGTACAGCGCCAGTGTAGCCAAGGCCTAAGTTATGCAACTTCAGCTACGTGAATAATGTAGCTGAAGTCAACGTACTCAGATCTGCTTATCGCGGTGTCTTCACTGTGGTAAGTCGACAGCTGACACTCCCCCGTCGACTCCGCCTGCGCCTCTCGTTGCAGTGGAGTACCAGAGTCGACGGGAGACTGCTCGGCGGTCGATTTATCGCGTCTAGACTATCGACCCCTGCTGTATACTTAGACCATCCCTGACAGGTATTTGTCTAACCTGTTCTTAAAAACCTCCAGTGATGGGGATTCCACAACCTCCCTTTGTAACCTATTCCAGAGCTTAGAAACCCTTATAGTTAGAAAGTTTTTCCTAATATCTAACCTAAATCTCCCCTGATGCAGATTAAACCCATTACTACTTCTCCTCCCTTCAATGGACTTGGAGAACAATCGATCACTGTCTTCTTTATAACAGCCCTTAACACATGACACTCAGGCCTTGGCTACACTTGCAAGTTACAGCGCTGTAAAGCCGCCCCCAGCACTGTAACTCACTCCCCGTCCACACTGGCAAGGCATTTGCAGTGCTGTATCTCCGTGGTTGCAGCGCTGCATGTACTCCACGTCCCTGAGAGGAATAGCGAGTATTGCGCTGCCGCTGCAGCGCTGCGGCGCCAGTGTGGCCGCCCAATGCGCTGTGAATGGCCTCCAGAATTATTCGGCAGTATCCCACAATGCCTGTTCTAGCCACTCTGGTCATCAGTTCAAACTCTACTGCCCTGGCCTCAGGTAACCAACCATGTGACCCACCCTTTACATTCCCCTGGAATTTTAAAAATCCCCTTCCTGTTTGCTCAGCCCGGCGTGGTGTGGAGTGCTATCAGCAAATCTTTCCAGGTGACCATGCCTCCATGCGCCAAGCGAGCCCCAGCATGGAGCAATGGCGAGTTGCTGGACCTCATCAGTGTTTGGGGGGAGGAAGCTGTACAGTCCCAGCTGTGCTCCAGCCATAGAAATTACGATACCTTCAGGAAGGTAGCAAAGGACATGATGGAAAGGGGCCATGACCGGGACGTCCTGCAGTGCAGGATTAAAGTGAAGGAGCTGCGGAGTACCTACCGCAAAGCCCACGACGCAAACGGGTGCTCGGGTGCTCCCCACGCGACCTGCCAATTCTACAAAGAGCTGGATGCGATACTTGGGGTTAACCCCACCTCCACTCCAAGCACCACCATGGACACTTCAGAGCCAGTGGGGGGGGGGGGAGGAAGAGGAGGAGGAGGAGGAAAACGGGAGTGATGGTGGTGGGCCGGATGGAGACACCCCGGAATCCCCGGAGGCATGCAGCCAGGAGCTCTTCCCAAGCCAGGAGGAAGGTAGCCAGTCACAGCGGCCGGTACTTGGTGGAGGACAAACAGAAGAGCAAAAAAAAGGGGGGCGGGGGGGTTGTGGGGGAAGGAATTTTTTCGGTGCGGGCTCTTTGGGAGAGGAGGGTTAGGCATGCATGCCTAGATGTGGAATAGTGCATTGATGTGGTTTATCACATCGCGGTAATCGGCCTCGGTAATCTCCTCGAATGTCTCATCCAGAACGTGTGCAATGTGCTTGCACAGGTTTATCGGGAGAGCCACCGTGGTCCTTGTCCCAGCCAGGCTAACGTGTCCGCGCCACTGTGCCGCGAGGGGGACCATTGCTGCACACAGGCAAGCTGCATATGGGCCAGGGCGGAAGCCGCATTGCAGTAGAAGACCCTCCCTTGCTTCCCAAATCACCCTCAGTAGCGAGATATCGTCCAGGACGAACTCCTGTGGAAAATGTTGGGACACTGTTCAGTGTAGGTGCCCCCTGAAGCTGTTGGCTCTCCCCAAGGCACAGAAACCCAGAGGACAGTGCAGCCCTGAAACAATCAGTCCCCCTTACTCACCATTTTGAGGTTCCCGTGGGATATGTGTGCTCTGTTTCGGATGGGAAAATTATGCAATTGTGTAGACCCTGTGTGTTTTCTACTCCTTAAGTGCGGGGAGAATCATTACTCTGTCTGGTATAAACAATGCTGCCTTTGTTAAATGTTGCATTTTGCCTATACAGCTACATCAACCTTGAGACCTCAGCCGTCCCTCTTATCGCCTGCTCATAGACTGCAAAGACTCAGGAAGAGACCGCGAAAAAGCAAAGACGACATGCTGCAAGAAGTGATGCGGCAATCTATTAAAGAGAATGAGAAAGCACAGAACTGGAGGGAGAGAGAAAGCAGGATCCGCCAGGAAAACACAGTGCACCGGCGGCAAAGCACGGAGCACCGGCAGCAAAGCACAGATCGGCTCATAAGCATCCTGGAGCACCAAGCAGACGCTATCCTGAAGCTCGTAGCCATGCAGAAAGAGGAGCAGTACCGCAAACGCCACCCCCACCCTACAGCCCTTGTCCCAAAACTATTTCCGTTGTGCCCCACTGTCACCTCCAACCCACTTTCCCCAACTTCCGTGTTCTTCATGCCACCCGCTGCCTCCAACACCAGTATCTTCACCACCCAGCCCTGAAAACCATGACCCTTACCCTCTGCACTCAACCCCCATCACCATGCAGTATAGCTGTCCTGAAGTGCAGCACTCACTGCACAGCACACCAGACAGGACATACGCGAATCTGTGATTGTACCGTTCCCCACTCCACCCCCTTGTTTCTTTTCAATAAATAATTTTTTTTTCTTTTCAATAAATGGATTTTTTGGCTTTGAAAACATTCTTTATTATTGCATAAAGTAAAAGACTCCTTAGCCCAGGAAATAAACAGGCACTGCAAGTCTGCTTGTCTGCTTAGCAAACACTGATTCCTAAAGATTGGAACTACTGCACTTCACTCCCGTGCAGGGCACCAGATATCACTGCTGGTTTTCAGCCTCAAATTGCTCCCTCAAGGCATCCCTAATCCTTGCAGCCCCGCGCTGGGCCCCTGTAATAGCCCTGCTCTCTGGCTGTGCAAATTCAGTCTCCAGGTGTTGAACCTCGGAGGTCCATGCCTGAGTGAAGCTTTCACCCTTCCCTTCACAAATATTATGGAGGGCACAGCACGCGGATATAACTGCGGGCATGCTGTTTTTGGCCAAGTCCAGCTTCCCATAGAGAGATCGCCAGCGGCCCTTTAAACGGCCAAAGGCACACTACACAGTCATTCGGCACCGGCTCAGCCTGTAGTTGAATCATTCCTTGCTGCTGTCAAGGCTCCCTGTGTAGGGTTTCATGAGCCACGGCATTAACGGGTAAGCGGGATCTCCAAGGATCACAATGGGCATTTCAACTTCCCCTATCGTGATCTTCCGCTCTGGGAAAAAAGTCCCGGCCTGCATCTTCCTGAACAGCCAAGTGTTCCGAAAGATGCATGCGTCATGCACCTTTCCGGGCCAGCCTGTGTTAATGTCAATGAAACGCCCACGGTGATCCACAAGCGCCTGGAGAACCATAGAGAAATACCCCTTCCGATTAACGTACTCGGATCCTAGGTGGGGTGGTGCCAGAATAGGAATGTGCGTCCCATCTATCACCCCTCCACAGTTAGGGAACCCCATTTGTGCAAAGCCATCCACTATTTCCTGCACGTTACCCAGAGTCACGGTTCTTCTCAGTAGGATGCGATTAATGGCCTTGCAAACTTGCATCAACACGATTCCAATGGTTGATTTTCCCACTCCAAACTGGTTTGCGACCGACTGGTAGCTGTCTGGAGTTGCCAGCTTCCAGATTGCAATAGCCACCCGCTTCTCCACTGGCAGGGCAGCTCTCAATCTCGTGTCCTTGCGCCGCAGGGTGGGGGCAAGCGCCTCGCACAGTCCCATGAAAGTGGCTTTTTCTCATCCGAAAGTTCTGCAGCCACTGCTCGTCATCCCAGACTTCCATGACGATGTGATCCCACCACTTGGTGCTTGTTTCCCGAGCCCAAAAGCGGCGTTCCACGGTGCTGAGCATGTCTGTGAATGCCACAAGCAATTTCGTGTCGTATGCATTATGCGGCTCGATAGCATCGTCGGACTCCTCACTGTCACTTTGGATCTTAAGGAATAGTGCGACAGCCAAACATGACGTGCTGGCGAGACTCGTCAGCATACGCCTCAGCAGTTCGGGCTCCATTTCCCGCAGACAGATCGCGCTGCACAGAAACCGTTGAAAGATGGCGCCAAAGGTGGACGGAAACAAAGGGATTTCTGAGATGTGAAGCGATGAATCACAGGGTGTTGGGACAGGACCCAGAATCCCCCGCACCCATGCCCCCTTCCCACAACCCACGGCGCCAGAATGGGAAGAGGTGCTCTGTGGGATAGCTGCCCATAATGCACTGCTCCCAATAGCGCTGCAATTGCTGCAAATGTGGCCACGACAGCGCGCTGGGCAGCTGTCAGTGTGGACAGACTGCAGCGCTTTCCCTACTCAGCTGTACGAAGTCAGGTTTAACTCACAGCGCTGTACATCTGCAAGTGTAGCCAAGACATCATGTTAATATACCCCAGAATATCAGCTTTTTTTTTTTTTGCAACTGCACCACATTGTTGACTCATATTCAATTTATAACCTCCAGATCCACCATAATGCTCAGATTCTTTTCTGTAGTACTACCACCTTGCCAGTTATTCCCCATTTGGTAGTTGTGCATTTGATTTTTTTTGTTCCTAAATGCAGTACCTGGCACTTGTCTTTATTGAATTTAATCTTGTGGATTTCAGACCAATTCTCCAATTTGTCACAATTCTTTGGAAACGGGATTAGAATTCAAAAGTGCTTGCAACCCCTCCCAGCTTGGTGACATCTGTTTGTTTTATAAGCACTCTCTCCACTCTATGATCCAAATCATTAATGAAAATATTGAATAGTATTGGACACAGGACAGACCCTTGTCGGACCCCACTAGATACAGCCCCATAATCTGACAGTGATCCATTGATAACTACTCTGAGTATGGTTTTTCAACAAGTTGTACACCCACCCACTTTATACCTTATCTACATTAGATCAAAGAGATGGGTTGCTAATTGGAGCATGTGTTATATGAAAATTGCTAGCTAGTTACTTGGGATTTTTTTAAATTAACTACAGGAATTGTCTAGGTTGATGTACAAGCATAAACTATAACACCTGACAGAATGGGTGTTCATTAGTCGATCTAAAAACTGGAGATAAGAACCCCTGTAATAGAGCTGAGAGAATAACTGATTTTTCGGGTTGCTGGCTGAACTGGAAGAGTGGGGGGATTTGTCAACTCAAAATGAAAATGTTTAAATTTTTTCAGCAAACTGAAAAGTCTCAAATTTCATTCAGGATCAAATAAAATATTTTGGTTTTGATTTTTTTTAACTGTTTAAAATAAAATTGAAGTAAAATTTGAAACAGTAATTTTGAATCAAATAATCAAAATATTTTGTTTTTGAAAATGTTGAAACAAAACATTTTAATTCTTTTTTGACATGTTAGGGGTGGTTTTGACAGAAACAATTTGTCAAATTGAACACGAATTCACAAAATGTGGTTGTCAACTCAAATCTGCATTTTTCAGCAAAAAGAAGTTTTGTCTGAAAATGTTTGCCCAATTCTGCCCCTGCATCTGGACACCCGGAGCTTTGGGAGATTCCGTATTCAGATCAAAATGATGCCTTGAGCCTCTCTTTGATGTAAGCACACCTGGGGCTTTCTGAGGATTGAGGCCCAGTTAAGGGCCTTTACACACCCTCAGTGTGCATGTATTGGCTGGACACACAGCTAGGAGACAGTTAGTACAATTGGAACAAACACAGTTGCTATGTCAAAGCCTTAGTGAGATTCCTTAAGTATGGTTACATCTATTACACTGTAGAAGCAGAACTGCGCTGTATCACACAGATGTATTAATAGCGTTGCTGGGGCCAAAAATCAAAGCCACTAGCATTTTCCCTGGCCCCTATAGCCAGACTGCTTCTTGATGCTGCTTCAGGAATTGAATCATCATATTTCCCTTTTTCATTCTCCATTCCTGCATCAATTCCCACTTAAAGCTTTCCTCAATGGGTCATTAAGCTGCTATCACTACAAATTTGTTCAACCTCTTAATGGTCAATCAGAGGGAGAAGGAAGGGAGAATTCTACAATCACTACTCTATTCACAGCACTTTACAGGTGTGAAATAGCATCTGCTAGGATTCAATTCCTACAGTGGGGTCCTTTGTTCACTTCAGGCTGTGTCAGTGCTCTATTATGGACTACTAAATGAGTTGATTGTACCTTAATATAGTTCTTAAATGTTTTCTACAAAGCTTTTTTAAAAAGTGACTCAAGAAATAAAAAAGTGATCTCTCCCAAGACAATGTATTCCCACAAACCCCTGATTATCAGGCACATCTCTTAATTTGGATATTTCACTTTCCATCAGAGTGCCAATTAAGAAGATTCTCCTCTAGCTTTATGTAATGTTTATGAAGGGATATTTTTCTATAACTATCCCAGTTTGGTCATTGTGATTAGAAATATTTGTTAAAATGTAGATGAAAACCGCAATGTTGTTTACAAATGCAGATGCAAACAGTATAGCACAGAAAGCCAACAGGATTGCTGTTTACTTGCTGCAGTTATGAAGGGAAAGAAATAGCTTCCTCTTTGCATGTAGCCCACTGTATGAAAATCATTCCTATATTTAAATAAAAAATACTCACATAGAATCCTGGATCTGTATGCATTATCACTGATATTACTAGAGCCATTGCAGGGTAAAATTCACCTTTGTACAGAGGGCCTGTGCTAAGCAATATGTATCTCTCAGACCCTGAGTTTAAGGGTTTAAGAGATACATCCTTCCATCAACCCAGCTGTGTCTACACTGGGGATTAGGTCAGCGTAACAATGGCACTTAGGGATGTGGATTTTTCATACCCCTGAGCACTGTAGCTATGTTGACTTAAGTTTTAAATGTAAACCAGGCCTTAGTGGATTGTACTGTTTCTGTTGATAAACACCCTTAGGTCTTGTCTACACACAAGTTGTACCACTTTAACAATACCAATATTTAGTGGTACAAACCCCTCAAGTGGACAGGTATACCAGTATAAGAGTACTTTTACCACTATAGCTTATTTCCATAAGGGAAGGGGAATAAGCTATACCAATTCAAGACATCTTAGGCTTTATACACTTGGTATAGTCCTATTTGGGTAAAAAATTGCACCCAATACCTCAACAGTTAACACTGAGGGTACGTCTACACTACCCACCGGATCAGTGGGTAGTGATCGATCTAGTGGGGATCAATTTATCGTGTCTAGTGTAGACGCGATAAATCAATTGCCGATCGCTCAGCCGTCGACTCCTGTACTCCACTTGCGGCGAGACGCAGAAGCGGAGTTGACAGGGGAGCTCCGGCAGTCGACCCCGTGCCGTGAGGATGCAGGGTAAGTCGACCTAAAATACGTCAACTTCAGCTACGCTATTCTCGTACCTGAAGTTGCGTATCTTAGGTCGATTCCCCCCGAGTGTAGACCAGGCCTAAGAGTAGACCAGATAGCTTTATCTAGACTGAGGTCTGGTCTAAACTTAAAAGTTCTGCTGGCATAGCTGTGTTGGTTAGGAGTGTGTGTGAGGAAAAATCACACGCCTAACTGACAATCATGCTGGCAAAAGCTCTAGTGTAGACACAGTTATACTGGCAAAAAGTCTTTTTGCCTCTATAGTTTATTTTGTTTGGGGAGCTGGTATAAACTATACCGGTGAAAGAACTCTTGCCAGTATAAGCTCTGTCCACACTAGGAGGAGTGACAGGTATATACTCTTTCTAGCACAGACAAGCCCTAAGGTGTGAAACATGTTGAAAAGTCTAGTGTAGACAAGACATGCAGGCCGAGTTCCGCAAAGGTATTCAGGCCCCAAACTTCTGTTGATTTCAATAGGACTTAGGAACCTAAATATCTTTGATGCTCTGGGCTGCTGCCTTTAATGTGCTACGGGCATAGCTACACTTGCAGATGTAGAGCGCTGTGAGTTAAAGCAGCCCTCGGAAAGCGCAGTAGGGAAAGCGCTGCAGTGTGTTCACACTGTCAGCTGCAAGCGCACTGGCGTAGCCACATTTGCGGCACTGGGAGTGGTGCATTATGGGCAGCTGCCCGTTCTGGTGCTGTGGCCAGTAGCGTAGCTAGTGGGGTGCAGGGGAAGCAGCCGCTTCCCCTCAACACGTTTTCAAAAAGCGGCGCACCGGCCGGCCGGCGCTGATCTCCTACAGGCAAGTGGGGGGCAGCATGGCTGGAGGAGCCATGGGGAGGGGGCGGCACAACTGGATGAGCAAGGGGGGGCGCAGCAGTGCGGCCGGCAGCCAATGGGGGGGCGGCAGGCGCAGCCAGAGGAGGCAGAGCGAGGGGGGTGGGGCGCAGCATGGCGGCCCGCACAGCATGACTGGCAGCCACGGCCGGAGGAGCGAGGGGGGGCACAGCAAGGCGGCCCGCAGCGCAGCTGGCAGCCTCAGGAGCCATGGGGACGGGGCGGCCGGAGGAGGGAGGCCAGCAGCTGCGGCCGGAGAAGCGGGGGGGGGCACAGCAGGGCGGCCCGCACAGCGCGGCTGGCAGCCGCAGGAGCGAGGGAGGGTACAGCAGGGTGGCCCACAGCCAATGGGGGGGCGGTGGGCGCAGCCAGAGGAGGCAGAGCGAGGGGGGGGGGGCAGCATGGCGGCCCGCACAGCGGGGCCGGCGGCCGGGGGCGGGGGCAAGGGGGGGGGCACCTTTTTTTAATGTTTGCTCCCCCTGCTCTTAGATCCTGGCTATGCCACTGGCTGTGGCTTGTGGGAAGGGGGGAGAGGGGTGCGGGCATTCTGGGTCCTGTTTGTCCCAGTGCCCCATTATGCATCGCTTCACATCCCAGCAATCCCTGTGCTTCCATCCACATTTGTGCCATCTTTCAATGTTCTTTGTACTGCACGCGCTGTCTTCCCTTTTGGTCTGCGGGAATGGATCCCGAATTGCTGAGGAATATGCTGATGGGTCTCACCAGCACGTCATGAATGGCAGTCGAGTTACTCCTTAAGCTACAAACTGACAGTGAGGAGTCCGACGACTACCCAGAACTTCCCATCCAGCAGGTTATTAATAATATACCCCAACAATGCCTGAAATTGCAAAAATCACTATGGACCACGTGGCCACCTCATGTCTGTGGATCTGGCCAAGGAATGGCAAAGTGTCTGGATCTTGTCTACCATTCCAAACAAGTACATTATTACTAACTCAACAAGCTGCCCTCCCGGTTTCCACCTGCCATGCAGACTTCGGACCACATTGAACCACATCAGAACAAGCCATAGAAGATGCAAGTACTTGATGCCCTAGTGGAAAATCAAAAAACTCCCCTTCATGCGACTGTGGTGTGAACAGCCAAACCGTCAAACACATCATAATGAAGTGCCCCAAATATGGATTCAAAAGTGAATTGGAGGATATACACAATATCACAGAGGAAGCCTTGTAATGGCTAATAGACTTACAACTGTATCTATAGAATGTTGCTCTACAGATACCATAGGTGCGTGCAAGAGATTTTGAATGGTTTCTTGCAACATGTGTTAACTCCTTATGCTTAGCAATCTGTTCCACCCTGGATTTAGCTGTGACACTGATTACTTTTCCCAGACTTGAAGAAGAGCTCTGTGGAGTTCAAAAGCTTATCTTCTCATCAACAGAAGTTGCTTTAACAAAAAAGATATTACCTCATCATCTTGTCTCTCTCATATCCGAGAACCAATGGTAACACCACCACTGCAAATGACTAAGTGAGCCAGTAAATTTGGAGCGAACAATCCACACTCACAAAATTATAGGCACATTCCTTGCTTTAATACCTGATGGTGAAGTATAAATTTACAAGTAGCTGGAAAAATAGGTCTAAGTTAAACTATATCTGAAATAGGGAAACAGCTTAACAGGGGCTCAATCCTCCTCCCAAAGAAGTCAGTGACAAAACAGACTATGGTACTTACATGGCCCCCCGTCACTGTAGTATCTGAGCACCTCACAATCTTCAATACATTTATCCTCAACACCTCTGTGAGTAGGGAAGTGCTATTATCCCCATCTGTATAATGGGAAGCTGAGATACAGAAGGACTAAAAGTTCTGTTTTCAAAAATGACGTAGGGTACCTCTAAACAGCAAAGAAAAACCCACGGCTGGCCCATGCCAGCCGACTCAAGTTCAGGCTGCAGGGCTGTTTCATTGCTCTGTAGACTTTTGGGCTTGGGTTGGAGCCCAAGCTCTGGAACCCTCCCACACCCTAGAACCCAGGCTCCAGCCTGAGCCCCAAAATCTACACAGCAATGAAACAGCCCTGCAGCCTGAGCCCCAGTTGGCTGGCATGGACCAGCCGTGGGTTTTTCTTCGCTGTGTAGACATCCCTCAAAAGTCTAAGTCTCACTGAAAGTCAATGAGACTTAGGGTACTAAACTGTGTTTGAAAATGGGATTCAGACATTTAAGTCACTCAGACTTTGCAATGCTGAGCAAAGCCATATGTAAATACCTTTAAAATCTAGGCCTAAATGACTTGAATATTGCAGATGTGGTTGCCCCATCTCAAAAGATATATTGGAATTGGAAAAGGTTCAGAAAAGGGCAACAAAAATCATTAGGGGTATGGAACGGCTTCTGTATGAGGAGAGATTAATAAGACTGGGACCTTTCAGCTTGGAAAAGAGACAACTAAGGGGCGATATGATAGAGGTCTATAAAATCATGACTGGTGTGGAGAAAGTAAATAAGGAAGTGTTATTTACTCCTTCTCATAACACAAGAACTAGGGGGTCACCAAATGAAGTTAATGGGCAGCAGGTTTAAAACAAACAAAAGGAAATATTTCTTCACACAACAGTCAACCTGTGGAACTCTTTGCCAGAGGATGTTGTGAAGGCCCAGACTATAACAGGGTTCAAAAAAGAACTAGATAAATTCATGGAGGATAGGTTCATCAATGGCTAGTAGCCAGGATGGGCAGGGATGGTGTCCCTAGCCTCTGTTTGCCAGAAGCTGGGAATGAGCGACAGGGAATGGATCACTTGATGATTACTTGTTCTGTTCATTCCCTCTGGGGTACCTGGCACTGGCCACTGTCGGAAGACAGGATACTGAGCTAGATGAACCTTTGGTCTGACCCAGTATGGCCGTTCTTATGAGACGCTGTATAAATAAATCTAACATCACTGCTCTCTACTTCCAGGACAAATTAAGAGAAGTTGTAATAGGGTTGAATCGTGCACACAATCTAACTCAAGATTATATTCACAATGCAAGCAAGAGTGGATGCCAAGTCACTTCCATGGAAAACTCTGGCAGTTCAGCAGAAAAGAGCTCCTAGCTGCAAGAAACAAAGATTGAGTCATGTTTCTTAGATGCTCCAGTACAATTGGCGAGTAGCACGTTAAAATCTCTGTTGTTGGGAAATCTAAATTCCCTTCAGCCTTAAAACATCTGAACTTGGAATTGCGTCACTTGTGTTCTTTTCATGAGTGAAAAAATGTTACACTGGATAACTGTTTCACTAGCTTTGTTAGGGAGTATTTTATGCCAAAAATACACAGGTATCTGGATCAAAATAAACTTCTGAGTTGGTGAAAATTGCTTGTCAAAGGCAAGTCAGCAGTACATTCCGGATAAAGTGGTCAAGGTATAAAATCTTATCAATAAATGCCAAATGAAAGCTCCAGCTACGTGGGATTCTACAATCTTCAGTTGACCAAAATATTATCTAATGAATCCTCACTTCAAAACTGCAGCTATTATTCAACATTTTCCTAAACAAACTAAAGGAAATGTAAATTTAAATTCAATTTTTAGTTAATACAAAGCCAAAAAGAACGGCAACTACAGTTGTAGGTAGATCAAAAATGCATATGGATCTGGATAATTTGTGACTTTGCTCAGTCTACAGTGAGCTGATATGTAAAGAAATGCAGAAGAATACAAGTACAGAGAAGTAGTATGTTCTCTTGTGAATTCCTGTAATCTCAATCTCCAGTTTAATCAATTGCAGCTATGAAAAGAGGAATCAACACAGTGTGGATGGATAGGAGAGCTGAGAACACTGCAAAAATATAAACAGTAATTTAAATAAAATTCAAGAATTCACATCAATCATATTCAGATCTCTTTTCCTTGTTTTTTGTTGTGAAGTAAGTTTACATAAAGGGAAAATATTGCGTATACTCTCATGCAGGTATATATTCACATGAGCATTGTCACCAGAGGGTTTGCTAAGCCATCTTTGAAGGCTCTGTATGGATCTGGGAGAAGCAGTACTCATGGGACTCGAAAGACCCATTGAACAGTGTGAACAACAAATTCTAGAGGCTGAAGTACATTTGCATAAACTTTTCATTGAATAATGAGTAAACTTGTGAAAATCAAATCATGGATAATTTACCAACAGACACAGGGGTTCAATTGAATTATTCACTGCAAACAACCGTATCAGATCTAGATCATCATACTTAACATTGATATCTCCTGATATTCATGGTTACAATCTTTGTCCTCCCAACCCTCTCCTCATTCGTCCTTCCTAGCTTTATGCTGTCTAATTTGGATTTTAAGATCCTTGAGATAGGAGCCTCATTTTTATTTATCTGCAAAATACTATACACAGCCATCGTACTGTATAAATAAGAATGCTGCTGATAAACATGTTAACTGGATTACATGCTCTGGCAAGCCTACTTAGTAGTTGATGCCCAGACCTATTGACTACAAATTTTGCTGCCAAGGACCAGAAAACGTACAGCATAAAGTGTTACACATTGCTACAGCAGGCTGCCTATGTCAGAACCCTCAAAGGTTAAACAAACACGGGTGCAATCAATAGTTAATGGAAAAGCCTTAACACTTTCAATTAAAAATGACTATGATTCTTTCTGGTTAACACCTTTACTACTTGGTAAATATTTAGCTAACTATTATTAAAAATTGATTACCAGAGCAATTTTTAAAGACGTCCATTATAGCCCATTCCACTGGACAAGGCATAGGACTGGAAGCATCCTTCTATTTCTAGGTCAACTGACTTGCTATGAGATGTTGGCCAAATCATTTAATCTCTGTGCCTCTTTCCTCACCTGTAAAATGGGTTAACAGTATCATCCACTTGTTCAAAGTACTTTAAGATTATTGTTAGCAGGTAAAAAGTGCACTCTTTCTACATATTGACAGATTCATAAACAGTAAGTGCAATGTTCTCCATTACTTCATGTGGTATTCGAGTGAGACTCAATATGTCTGTCTACAATGAAATGAGCTGTTATTTTATAAGAGGAGGAAAGACATATTGTACAATAGGACAGAAAATTCACATCCCATTTAAAATAATGGGAAATCAGCAACTTTCTGAGATGTAAGAGTAAACTCTTAAATTGTCCCCAAAAAATTAACAACTGATTTAAACAAACACTTACATTTATCAAAACATTTTAAAAGTAGAATTTACAATTTTGAAGACCACTGTCTTCTCTGTGCTTTCAAACAGAACCTGGATTCTCTTACTCTACATCAGACTCAGGATGGCAGCTTCCTGTAAGTATTCTTCAATAAATTAAAAAACACATTTTTAGTTGTTTGTTCTTTGAAGTTAGATACAGTGGTTATAGTTTCTTTAAATACTTCTCCCTTCCCCCAAGAATACCAGCAAGTTTAATTCCATATCAAATGCTTTCATTCCATCTTCCTATTCTTTCACATGGCACAAAGGACCACGGAGACATTACTCAAGGAGTAGCAACAAGAGGGGAAATTGAACACACTCCCCTCCCCAGATTTAACACTCCTTCCCCAATAGATTCATTTCTAATTTCAAGAGTTCACAAACTTGATTACAGAAGCATCATGATTTGTCTCAGCTCATATATGGCACAAGGACATGGTCATGCCCCAAAAGAACGTTCCACATAGCCTGGAACTTGCCTCCAACAGTGGCTAATATTGCAAGTTTCAGGGGAAGAGCATTAACCCTCTCCATTCTCATCCCAATCCCCAAATATTCCTAATCTTATACTATACTATAGAAGAGGCATCATGCTCCAAATAGGAGCTCTGTATTATGGCATCATCTGTTGCTGTGTCAATTTCAGCACTGGGAGATCACAGCATGGTAAAGAAAAAGTTAGGCTTTTGAGGCCAAGAAGAAGTCTTTAAACAAATACAGAAAATTATGAAGTGAAAGGCTCAGAGAAAGTCAGCTGAATTTGAAAAGTTCAGAATAAAAGAACCTCAAATATTTAAAGGCATCACAGCAGTCACTCATCATATAAATGTGTTAGTCCATGGACAGCCAAAAAATATCTTACTAAAAGTTCTTAAAAACACACACACACACACACACACACACACACACACACACACACACACA
>NW_020664493.1:4001339-4012498 GCF_002925995.2 Terrapene triunguis | reverse complement strand
ACACACACACACACACACACACACACACACACACACACACACACACATCAGGATATACAAAAAGGTTTTCTTTGCAAAAAATATGACTAGAAAGCATACTGCATACATGACAAGAAAAGAATCACCTGATCTTTTATAGTTATCGGAATCACGTTTTAGAACAGCAGGTTAATCATTATTCATTTTATTACTGGTTCCAGAAAAAAAACATTTAAATAAAATATTCCATAAAGAATAATCTGATTTACAGTTTAGATGTAAAGATTCATCGTAATATCCAACATACCTTCCCTGTCATTGTGTACATCACAGTTAAACAATCTGTACCTACTCTGCCACCAGAGTAACACAGCATGATGGTCTTCATAAATACATCTGGTGTTTGGGTTTGCTTTTTTACATACAAGAAAATAATACTTTGACTGTTACTAAAAAGTATTCTGTCACCCTTAAAGCAAATGAAAAGCTATGAGATTTATATAAACTCAATAGGAATATTAGCTGTTTAACAACTAGAAATGGGTAGGTTACATGTTTCAAAAGAAAAAACAAAATCTAGATCAATCGTATCATTAGTCATTGTGCAGAACAAGGACATTGCAATCCAAACAGACTATTAGCACAGTGCTCTCTTTTTACAAGGTACATAATTTCTGAGAGGGAAGGAATAGGAAAAATCACAATGAGAACTATCTACCCCGTAACTTTATGGAAACATACTGTCACGCATATGAACTATTTCCTTTATAAAGCTCAAATTGAAACCAAAAGTTCATTTAATACTGTGGCAATTATACCCTTTAGTTTCCATTTACATCAAATACAAATCAGAAAAAACTGCCCCAAAACACTGATTTTCACATCACAAAACGGTTGTCAAAATCTACCATTTGTAACACAATTTCCTGGTGTTGCAGTTAACATTTTGGTTCTTCAGACAACAGTCACAAGTACTTTACTAAAAAATACAGATGTGTTTCCTACAGGTAAATGTGAAGCTTTATTTAAGATGGCAAAGGCTTTGTAACAGTGTAGGGGTGCAAGTTTTCAGTATGAGGACGTTCAGAAGATTTGCTGCTCAAAGAGTATTTTTTCAAACCCTGTTGGAGGAGTGTGATAAAATTCACTGAACTGACAATCCAAGATGGCACTGTCATCAACTGTAGGACAGAAGCAAAGAGAAAAATAATTAGAGGAGAACAGCATTTATTTTGACTATACATTACACCAAATTAGATTATATACATCAATACATTGTGTGTCCACAATGACTGAAACACAAAGGATATTCTCCAATATATCAGTTACATGCATGCAGTAGAGATAAATAAGATCTTCTTGGTTAATCTGTAGAAAAGATCCTAGAATACAATCAAGCAGGCCAAAACAAGTTTATTTCCTACAGAATACTTCAATTTGCAAAGGACTCTGCTGAAATCAGTGAAAATGTTGCTATTTATTTTACTGAGCATGCTAATAAGCCTTAAAGCAACTCTCCTCAACTTCTAGGGCCCTCATTTTCCCCTCCACTACTTTGGAAGCCCACAGGCCAAGCATGGTTATGATGAGACATGAAAGAGGATGCATCTCTATGGCATGCTTCCCATTCCCCTGCTTGGTGTCAAGCCATCTGCTTAGGTTATGACATCGGAACCCCGCTTGATTGTTATTTTTAGACACCTGGATTTTAAAAATAAATCAGTATTTTTCAAAACAATAATATTGCCGTGAGACTTTCTGCCTAATTCTAGGTGGAGGATTAGAGGATTAAAATGGAAATTCTGACAGATCATTAACTGCTGCAATACTTCATGTGCAACTTTAGTGAAGTATAATACATAGTGTAGCACTGCTCTTCAGAAAATCAGATCCATTTAGTTAATGAGTCTTTAAAAGAAACATTCCTCTAAGCCACACCTCATGTGACAGCAGTATATCAATGCCAATCCTCCGCCCCCCCCCAAAAAACCCAAAACAAAACAAAAACCAAAATACAATATTTTGATCAAGAATTTAGATATCCTGAAGTCAAGATATTCGGTTTTTCCCACAGCAGCCTTAACTGAGCTCACAAGTACTATCTTGTATTGTTATATGTGGTGTTGACTTTATACTTTAATATGTGTGCAGATGTGCCCAGGGTACAGCTGCTGAAGGAAGCAACTTTGAATTTGACTTGTGTTTTAAGTTCCCAAACATGATGTCATTTACCTTCTGTACTGAGTTTATTTTAAAAATCTCTACGATTCTGGTATGAAACATTAATAAATTAAATGGTTGAGAGTAATTTCTCCTTTCATATGCCTATGAATACATAGCATTAAATTAAGGGTTTTATTACTTGTAACTTATAACATGGAGGTGTCACCTGAATGTAATTTGCAAATCATCAGGTGTTACAGCAATAAACTAAACCATTGTGAAACATGGAAATTCTTGGGAATTTATGTCAGCTCTTGAAGGATGATGACAGGAGAGGGAGTCTGGCAATAAAAAGTCACCTCACAACCAAGCCTAAAACTTCAATGGTGTGGGATTAGGCATGGAGAAAGGAGGAGGAAGTTTAAAAAAAAAAAAAAAAAAAAGGTACAGAAGACCAGGGAGCCCAAGTTCCTGCTGCAGCAAGTAGACTGTTTATGAAAGCTACCTACTCCCGAGGTCTAAATTCTCTCCACTGTAACTCCATTTCCAAAGCAAAGGGAAGATGACGTGTTAGCTACCTAACAAAAGTCTGTTCTCCCATTCTCACCAATGTGGTATCTGGCAGCCAGAATCCCAATAATACAATGTTCATAGGAATAAAACTGTGGCAAGTATTTTATTCCTGTTTGCGCAACCATTTGTAATAATGGCACCATGTGGTAAACAACACAAAATGACAATATGAAATAATCTTCACTGTAACAGTTTTAAAGGGGATAAATTGGCACCTGAATTTGTAACATTCAGAACTTCCAAAGCAAATTTAGATTGTTTCATTCAGAAAGCGTAGTATTAAGAAAGAGTCTAGACAGACACAGAAACGTGCCAATAGTTCATTATGAAATAATAAGCAGCCATACCACTTGGTACTATCGTCCTGTCACATCTCACAAGCTAAGCAAGTTTGGGATAGGTCAGTACTTGGATGAGAGATTTACAAAAAAATAATAGTAGTAATATTGGGGATTCAATCAGTGGTACTCTTCTCTCTTAGTACTGAACCAATCCCTCAGCAGGGTTGGATGAGGCACTGTGCAAGCGGAGGTGCAACGTTTCAGATGAGACAATCAGAATTCCTACATACCTAGGATTTGCAAAGAGTACCTTGGAATTTTAGTAAGGTAGGGTTAACTCACATTGTGGCCAAATTCCAACTCACAAAATTAATACATTGTTTCTTAAGCTGCCTAAGCAGACTGGATATGATATTTGTTTCCTGTTCAAAACTGTTGTGCTAATGTATTTTGTCAATGCAGTTGCCATGATTCACTGTAGAGATGGCTGCATTTTGAGAGAGGAAGTGATTTCTATATAACATTTGGTATCAATTTGTTACAGTTGTGAAGTATTTTGAGATGGAAGATGCTACCACATTAAAGTTTATCTATAAAAAATGAAAAATAATAAAAATGTACATCCTATCCAAATCTGACTTAAAAATTGAAATGCTACTGCATTAGTATTGCATGAGCAAGAGGGGGCATGAATACAAACTTCACAGAGAAATTGGATTAACCCATTTATCTGCGGGTGAGTCAGCAAAACCTTGTGTGGCTTTATCAATACCTGATGATTTGACAGTATGTTTACATGACTTGTTTTAACTGCAGTAATTCCCTAGCTGTCATCTGTGGACCCATTACTGGTGGTCCACAGCTAGGTGGTGGTACTCCTTGTTTCCAGCTACTAAACTGCATTGAAAGAAGCAAAATATATACTGATACTTTCCTAATATTACTTTTCCATAACCAATTGCTGTAGTTGCCAAAGGATACTGTTCGATTATGACTGGGAAGACAGGTGGGCCACATCATTGGGAGTAGGATAGATGGTTTGAGAGAATATTGCTATTCAGATTGAACACATTGAATAAGTTTGAGAACCCAACTTACCATATACTACAGGATAGACAGTCCCTCTGATTCCTGAAGCTGGACAATGCATATTCTTTCCATTTAAATATACATTTAATTCTACATGGTCATAGGTAATACCCTATAAGGCAAAGCAGGAAATATTAACATAAGATCATCAAGTTGATACATGTGAGAATGTTTACTACTATTTCTTTTTACAGCTAGTCTAGCTGAACACAATGGGCAGTTTCTAATATGATGGCATAAACCACAGTCTCCTAAAAGAACTCACTAGACTATTTTTCCGGACACTTAAAAAGTCAATAATTAAGCATATTTAATTACATTTGAACTCACAAGCGCTTGCAGGCTTAGCCAATCAGGGGACAGCAGCAATAACAATCCACTTATTTGACGAACAGAAGCTAACCAACATAGTTCAAATTGTGAATTTACAGAGCTCAGGCAGTTAGCAAAGTAATGCATTTGTTACTTCTTATCCTTCAAGTGTTTTAGCTTCAGCTTTGCAGACTAAATAGATTGAGTGAGCCTTTAAAGAGATGGCAACACAGCAAGATTCTCTTCCAAGCAAACCATCTCACCAGGGGATTTTTTTTTTTTTAAACTTCAGACACCTGGCAACAATCTATGTACATGAAACTCACAAACATCAGCAATTAATAAAAGATACTGAAAAAGTTGGTATCAGAAACAATGTTAATCTGATCACTTCCGTGTATTTTAAAAAAAATTCTAATAATGTTAAAAAACTAGTAATACAGTAGACCCCTTTAAATATACAGGGTAATTTTAAATATATTTTAGGAGTGTTGAGGAGGGAGAGGGAGCATGATCCATACAGAGTCCCAAGTATCTCTCATTCATTCAATTGTCTTTCCAACAATTTTTTCTCTCCCTATCCCCAGTCTAATTTCCTCTCCCTTTTCTAAATCGTATCCCAGCTTGGCTAAAAATAAAACCCCTTTATCCCAATACCTTTGCTACAAATCTTCCTCCAAGGCTGCTAGGGCCACTCTCTCTGCATGCTAACCAACAAAGAGCTCTTATGCTCCCTGGGTACAACCTCATCTCGATCTCCAGTGCATTCTGGGACATCTTTGAACAGGGAAGCCCAGCCACAAAGAGCTTGGGATCTCTACGGTGACAGCCCCGTCAAGTTTATAAGCAAATTCAACAACCCTAGTAGCAGTGGGTAGCAATGAAGCACTATTGTGATGGGGTATATAAAATCCATTCTGTCACAGTCACTAAGGGCTAAAGGGACAGAATAGCTACTTCCCCAGGTGTGGCTAACTGACCTGCAACACTTGAAATAAGCAATCCAGGCACAGGACTACCTTGCATCAGCAGCAAACTGGCAGGAAGCCACTGAAGGAGAAGGACTAGAAACCTCTTTAGGACTGAGGTGAGACTGCAGGGGAAAACCTGCCAGCCTAAATGGGTATCCTTCCTCCTGCACACCATGAGGTAGCAGGAAGACTGGACTCTGTAAGGGCCTGCTGCCACGCCTAGGAAGAAGACAGCATAAGGATCTGAGGATAGTGGGAGCTGAACTGAAAGGCTAGGAGAGCAAACACTTAAAGGGACAGTGTACTTCTGATGAACAAGAGGGCAGGCAAGAGGGTATGAGCCCCTTCATGTCTAGCTCACTTCTCCAGAAAAGGTGTGTGGGGATGGAAAAAAATCTATGAAAGGGAGAGATAGTTGGGGAGAAGAGAAGTAAGGAATATTTGACCTTTCCTCTACCCATTACTCCCCAAAAAATACTGGAGCCAAATTTTGTTCCAACTATGCCCCTGCTAGTGAGGTGGATTAGAAAAGACAGTGAGAAAGGAACATGCCTAACTTAGGGTGCATTATTAGCACAAGACCTCATGATAAATACATAACTGTGTTTTACTAAGGGTATGTCTACACCCAGCCGCTAGTTCGGCGGCTGGCAATCGAAGTTCTGGGTTCGACTTATCGCGTCTTGTCTGGACACGATAAGTCGAACCAGGAAGTGCTCGCCATCGACTGCGGTACTCCAGCTAGACGAGAGGAGTACCGCGGAGTCGACGGGGGAGCCTGCCTGCCGCGTGTGGACCGAGGTAAGTTCGAACTAAGGTACTTCGAACTTCAGCTACGTTATTCACGTAGCTGAAGTTGCGTACCTTAGTTCGATTTGGGGGTTTAGTGTAGACCAAGCCTAAATGATTACAATTCTGAAGGGTTGCATTGTTCTATAATGTTTTTCAGTATGAAATACTAGAAATACTCACTTAATAAGCCTACATTTTTTTACAAGTCAATACCTACTGAATATTACCTTCTGATGCACTGTAAGCATATTAATTTAATAGGTTTAATCCTTTTATCAGATATTGACTTTTCAGGGCTTCAATAAAATTCTGTGTTTAATTTGCTTGTTTGCATGGAAAGCTAGCCTTTAACAAGGGTTCACTGTATTCCCTTTTGCCTTGCATCGGTGCTGACAGCAAAACCTGCTTTGGAAAATCCCAGAAACATCTATTGCTGAACTATTCAGACACAGTGACAAATTTACATTAACAAGAACTAAGGAAACTCACCACAATGTCACCCTCCTGTGGAAGGCTGTTTGCTGGCAGCCTGTTCTTCTCCTCGTTGTTGTGGTAGAGAGCTCCATCATTCCTCATCACTAAACTATGCACATCTCGACCAAGTGGAATTTGATTCAAATTTGCTTTCTGGGTTGCAACTCCAATACCCCAAACCCCTGAAAATATGATGATGATATTCTGAGAATACTGTTGTTTGTTTCTTTTGAAATCTCAGACTGAGAGTAAGGGATATATTCCAAGTGTGTGCCCCAATGACAGCAATATCACAAGTGAATTTTAATTTGAAAAGCATTAGCAATTACATACACTAGGCTGAGACAGACTTAAAAATATCCTTCCAAAACATGCTGTACCTTAGTGTTTTTCTTTTATTAGCCATCAATATAAAAATTGAGGGGTAAAAGTCTTAGCCCTCACTCTGACCCAGTTATTACACAAAATGACTAGAGCAGCAGTTCTCACCGGGGGAGGATTCCTGGGGCAAAGGAACTGCAGAAGATAACCAAAGGATGTCTCTGAGGATTCAGTTGCAAGCCTTGGCATAGGGGCCATGCCGGGGGCAGGGCCACAGAATATACACACCGGTAATTTCAGACAATGCAGCAGCTCATACGGCAGCCTGGGGCTGTCTAAATTACGCTGGGGGTGCTTCAGTCCTGGAAGCAGCCCAGAACTGGGAGGACACAAAGGTGGCTTAAAACCACATTAAGCCCCTCACCCCCAAGCTGCGAGTTCTCTGCTGCATTTCTAAACACAGAATCATTCCCACAATGGCCAGCAAGAAGCTAAAGGAGAAGAATCTGGATACGTACTAAAATAGCAAATAAATGTAGACAGAGAGTAAATATTATTGGACAAGAAGTACAAGAGCTATATACACAGTATTTTACATGCTCATAATGCGATATAAATATTAATTATTTTAGCAGAAAGTAGCTCTAAATTATTTTCATTGAAAAAACATATGCAAGAGTGTTCAAACATGGTAGTGTTTTAATACTGGCAACTCTAGTAATTTCATTTACCATTGTTTTTAATAAATCAAAGCAGCAAACAAGAAAAATGACATATCTTTCTTACAAGATGACAATTTAGCTTCTTACAAAAGTTTGATATTTGTAAAGTGTGTTATTGCTCATTGTAGTAATCCAAAGATGCAGTGCACTTAATTACCAAAGATGCAGATGCTTTGCCTGCTTGTAGTCAAATCTCAAATACCAATCTAAAGTAGAAAATAATTTTGCTAACTAACCTGTGGATTGGATTTTAAACTCAAAATAGCTCTTGTTCTGATGCAAAGGTGCATTGGCTAAGCAACCCCCCGTGCCACATATTCTTCTGCCATTTTTGACAATGACGACATCTGTTCCTGCATACACAAATAAAATACACAAACTTCAAAAAATGTTGTTTTTTTAAGTTTGGAGATATCCATTAAAACCCCAAGAACAACAAGAACTATTTTCTCTTTCAACCAAGTAAGAGCTTCATTCATCTATCAGAATTAGGTTGTGCAGTGCTTTCAAGTAAAGAAAGGATGTGTTTATAGGCTAGTTCATCTTTCAGCTAGAGTTTGAAATAAAATTATTCTACTTAACTGCCAGGGGGCAAATTTGTCACGTACACATGGGAGAAAAAAGAAGGGAGATATGCAGCGTTAGCTATAGATAGTCTTAACTCAGGAAGTTCCTTCCAGAGGAAATGTAACCAAACTCCAAACCTGGAGACAGTGGAACTTTCTGTGCCTGCCTCCTGTAGATAACTAACTGCTTGGTTTGCAAATAACGCGCGCGGGGTGGAGTGGAGGGAGGGCGGGCAAGTAGATGAACAATAAGGGGTCACAAGAGGGGTGGATACATGTAGCTTGCTAACTATGTATGGTAATGATAGCAAATTTTGGCCAATTATGGAGCGATAGATTATTATAGTCAACTGAATATAATGCTTTGGTGTAAGTGTTTTCGGGGTTCTTGCCGACTTATGAGCTCGAACCCAATTGCAATTGAAATAAACGGATCGCCCCTCCCGGGGCTCCTTGCTTGATTAGCTGTGTCTGTCTCTCCTTATTCCTCAGCTGGAACGGACAGAAATTTCTACGACAAGTTCATCTATTTAAAATCTATATTCTTTAATTTCTCCTGTCAGGCTTTAAGGCAACATGTTGATTACAACATTTCCTCAAATATCCCAGCAGCATAGCTTACAATCATTTAATTAGAAAGACACTCACTATGAGAAAGGAGATGCAGGGCTCAGACCTTTCTCTAAACCACCTCCTTTTCTTGGTCTGGAACTGAAGGATAGGCACAGAATGCTTTTCACGAGTTGTGGTCACCAAGAATTAATCAATAGTAAGATTCCTTTTAAGGGGTTTGATCGTGAGGTTCCTTTAAAAAGGTACCTGCCAGCACACACAACATAACATTGAACTGCTAAATTCTACACTCTCCCGTGGAAGATTTTAGCTCGAAAGCTCTAATAAGCATTTGTCAGCATAGGCAAAGACAAGACAGAGTCCTCAAAAGCCAGTCCAATAATTTCTGAGGATGCCTGGATGTTTTGTAGCCAAGAGGATTTTTTTAAATATTTGTTTGGCAAGGAGTAAGCCTTTCTAAATTGGTTTGTTGCAATGCCCTTTACGTAGGACTACACCGAAAGACCACTCCACCCTGCTCTTCACACAAAAGTTGTACTGCTTTAACTATACTAATATAGTTAACGCAGCAAACACACCCTTGCGTGGACACAGTTATAACAGTAAAAAATGGCTTATACTGGTATAGTTTATTCCCATATGGGAAGGGTAATTTAAGGTACCATTACCAATGTCAGTAAAAAATAAATAAATAAATAATCACTTCCCAACCAACATAATCATACTAGTAGACCAGCAGTTTATAGTCCAAGCTTTAGAACTAAACCTAGAGCAGAATACTGCTGCCTGGTTATTTAGCAACATTTTCATGCTGGGATCATATTACACAAGTACTTCAGAGACTACGGAATTCCAATTATTTTCCAAATGAAACACAAGGTGTTGTTTTTGACTTAGTCTTTTATTAGGCTCTGTGTGCCTTAGAGATCATTTCTTTTTGTGCCATAACCTCACAATTATATAACTAAGATCACTTTGGACTGTAAGCTCTTTGGGGAGGGACTGTCATTTGTCATATAGTTGTATAGTGCCTTGCATAATTAGGCCCAACCTGGCAGGTGCTACTGCAATATAAATGTAAAATAATAATAAATACTCAAGCTGAATGTCTCCAGATCGGGCACATCTGGGGACAGGGCATTCTCAGTGAAAGCAAATTAACTGTGGAATTTGGTGCCTTGTTGATCTGACAGACCCTGAGTGTGGTCACCTTTGTGGAATACTATAAAACCTAACTATTCAGTCAGGCTTCTTCTTTAATGGGGTCATCTGAGTGGGGATACCCCTCAGGGTTTGGGGGAAATTCTTCTAAATATCATTTTCTAGCCCCGTTAACGATCACCATGACGTATGTTTTTAAAATGTTATCATGTACATGGAACTAAAGACATCTGATAGGCACAATATAGTAACTGAAAAAATAAACAAGATAAATGGTAAGATTCAAAGCAGGGGCACCTTGTCTTTTATTTGCCAGGAAAACACCACAACCCTACAATTAATAATAATAATCATGGATCTAAAGTGCTACATAAACACTCACTATTCACCCCCACCTCACACCACGAAGAAACCCTGGCTAAAGCTGCTGTTGTGTCAAACTGCAGAGGGCGGCGACACTTGGTGCTCGCTGACCCTCCGGTGTGAGGCAGGGGGGCGAGGGCAGCCTGGCGATCATGGGGCGAGGGCTAAGTGCAACCCCGCCCCGGAGCTGGGGAGACTGGCCGAGCCCGAGCTCTCAGGGAAACAGCCCGGCAACTGCAGCAGCAGCAAACACGGGGGCGGGGGACCGGACCCAGCGCCCCCGGCCCGGCTCTGGAGGGACCGAACACGGAGTCCCAGCGGACCGGAGCCGGCGTCCCCCGGCCCGTGCTGCGGGGGTCCCTGCCCGGGGCGGGGCGCGCGCCCCCTTACCCATGTGCTGCGTGTCCAGCTGCACCGCGGGCATCTCCTTCAGCGGGATGTGCCCGGCGCCGCCGTCCCCGCACCAGCGCAGGCAGCAGAACACCGAGGCCGCCATCGCTCCCTGGCTGGGCTGGGCTGGGCCGGGCCGGGCCTGGCGGCTCGCGCGCAGCGAGGAGGCGGCCGGCCGGCCAGAGAGCGGAGCGCACGGGGCGCAGGGAGGGTGACTCCGCGCCCCCTGCAGGCTGGGAGGACTCGGCGCGCGCGAAGCTGGGCTGGCGGCTGAGGGAGCTGCGGGGCCCTGTCAGCCTGCAGCCCGGCCACACGCACCGAGGCGTGTATAATTTTTGGTGGAGCCCAGAACGGGTCCAAGTCCTACCCCCCCCCCACCTGGATAAGGCTCTGGGAGGGAGTTAGGGTGCGGGATCTGGACTGGGGCAG
>NW_020664493.1:3989637-4001329 GCF_002925995.2 Terrapene triunguis | reverse complement strand
GCTGGGAGGAGCTGACGCAGAGCCTGCCCAATCGGGGCAGAGGGAGGGGGGTCGGTCCCCACAGCGAGGGCCCTGTGGTGGAGGCCGGTTCCTGCGGCCAACCCTATAATACATGTTAAAATGGGCTAATAAAATCTCATGCTTCAGAGCAGCAGAGGTCAGGAAGGAAGGAATGTCCCTGCAAATGTATAGAATTGCACCATTGGCCTATGAGATATTTTTCACCCTTCAAAGGAATTGGCCTCTGCTGCAGAAAAATCTGATCTAGTATGGCAATATCTAGGTAATATCCTATGTACTTTTGCTGATCAGGAACACCAGTGGTAGTTAAAAACTTCGGGAATCTAAAGTTGTCAACAATGCCTCATTTGTTTGCTTCTCACTCAACCTTCTCCTTGTCTTTCTCCACTGTGACCCTTTCACATGAACTGATCTCCCACTTCTGGTCTTCCAAGTCACTATGTGCTTATTCAAATCTCTCCTTATGACTCACTTTGGCGATGCCCACAGGAAGTGACTCAAGAATCATCATTACTTAAACAAAAATAAAAACTTTGAATTGAATCCTCTAGCAATATACATAACCACATAATCTTATTAGCATAACCGTTGTCCTACCTCACCAATTCTTTCCCTACTTTTCATTACCTTCTTTGCCATCATGCCACATCTAAAATTAGATTGTAATTTCTTTGAGGCTGAGCCATTGTCTTTCTCTTTGTCCTGTAATGTGCATTCTACATGCTTGGACACTAGAAATATTTTTTTGCATTCTAAGTTGCTAGGTTGTCATGAAATTAAAGACATTGTAAGAAATATTCCTTTCAGAATATATTTCTCTTTTTGGGGGAAGGAAAAATTTTAAACCATCTGAATAATCTATCATAAATGTACCCCTTTCCCTAACAATTGAAGAATAATGCGTAAGTTTCTTGTTCACTTGTTGTAACACTGCACTCTTCAAGTCAAACATAATCACAGTGAATGACTACTTAAAAAAAACCCCACAAGTCTAATAACTTCATGATACATGCCAGGAACTTGATCGCTGATAGGACAACAATGTACAGCATATGTTTCACATTTTAAAATCATGTTCAGTATCCTCTCTACTATTTTTAATATATATATTTTTGGCAGATGGTAGACATCATGTCAATTAACTTTTCACAACATTGTATTGGGCGATGTGAAAATGGAATCCTGCTTAGAAATTCACTGGTCAGTTATTCACTGCTCAGAGTAATCAGAACCACATTTCTCTTTTTTTATCAGAAAAGTCAAAAAAATGTATCAGACTCCTCCAAACAGAAAGTGTTCTAGGATCTAGTCAGGCAGTGGGCATGTTTTCAATCTGCTGGGGCCTTACATCTGTTTCTGTGTTCCCTGTGAGTTTGCATTTTTCTACTGGTTTCTCTCTTTCCCCACATTAGCAGTTTAGGCCCATCTACACTACAGAGAGTTGCTGGGGAATCCAGTTACAAAATAGTAGCACAAAACATTGTTAAAAAAATGGATCAATCTTGTACTGTAAATCGAACAGGATCGAACCATCTTTTAGTCAATGTCCTCAATCTGGCCAAAGGTGGTCACTAGACCAGCATTTTCAGAGTAGCGTATACTGTCCTCTGTTGTACCCTAGCATATGAATACTGAGGGTTTGATTTAGTTGGGCCCTAGCTGTGGGCCTCTAGTGACAGAAGGCCATTCTACTAGGGGGAGGGGAATGTCACAGCAGAGTGATGTATACAGCTGCTCCACCAAGGGGCTGGAGCCAGCTGTCTTCATGAGATATACATCCAGCTTCATGATGGTCATAAGTAGATCAACCTCTCAGCTCTACATATTTCACTACAGTGGAAACAGTATAATTCAGGGCACTCAGTCTAAAATAGCAGATGACTATAACATTAAGAAGACATAGGGCCAGATTCTATACTGCACTTCCAATATTTTGAGCTGCTATAGGGGCCAATGCGGCCTCCTGATGTAAGTTAGAGTAGCTCTTCGATAGCTCAGAATAACTGGTGTGTTCCAGCCACTCCCCATCCCAATCCAGCCATTCCCAACTGCATGCATGAAGATGCTTGTCCTTCTTAGCAACAGAAGTTGGTCCAACAAAATATATTATTTCACCTCCCTTGTCTCTCTGCATGCAAGAAAGCAGTTTAGAGCACCCCGTGCCACAGCTGCTCTGGGATATTTGCTATTCCACTCCATGAGGTGACATAAAAGGATCTTAGCAGAGTACAGAACCTACACCACATTATTTTATATAGGCAAGAATGGTTCCTTAAAATACAAAGATTAAATGTTTCTTAAACCAAACAATATGGGTGCCCAATTCATTGGATTTAGTAATTTATTCCAGCTTTTGTGAATGCATCCCCCAGAACTTGTCTTCCACAGTCAATTTTAGTTCTACGAACTTTGGGCCTCAGTCTCTTCTTGCATCATTTTTTCACTGCCTAACTTTGTTGACTTCAGTGGGGTTTCCTCTTGATTTACACAAGTCTAACTGAAAAGAGAATCAGGACCGCTCAAATTAATAGACAGTATAGATAGCTGCATGTAGCTTGTGAAAAGGAATTGTCTATTATACCTGTTACTTTATTCAGAAATAGATTACCACATTTTGGGGCCAGTTCTGCTTCCATTTAAGGAAGTGGCAAAACTCCCATTAATCAGTGGTAGCTGGATTAGGTCCATTGTAGCTGGAATGACTGGGTGCGGAGGATGCAGCTTTAGTGTAATCTAAACTACAGTAGACATTTTACACTTACATCTGGTTCTATCTTGGGCTTTTTGGGAAATGTTTCAAGAGACAGAGGACCTGATTGAAGCCCACTGAAGTCAATGGAAAGAAGACAGTTGACTTCAATGGGCTTTGGATCAGGCCCTTACTTAAGTAATGTAGCAAAAAATCTAGAGCTTTAGAACAGGCAGCACCTAGCACAGTGGGATTTTGGTCCCTAACCAGGGTTCCTAGCATGATCACAATACAAAAAAATAATAAATAAATAAAAACAACAACATGGTTATACCAATGACCTGCAGATAGTGAAGATATTTTTAACATCCACAGCACTATCTCCAATAACAATAAAAGGTTTTTGTAGTGAACAACTGATCTACAGTGTTTTGCAGACTGCCGGTTATTTAAAAAATATTTTTCTTTAAATGCTATATTTAGCTCCAAACCACAATTTGGGGGAAATTGTGGCTTTTCATGATTTTCAGTTGATGAGTCATCTCATGGCTTTTCACCTTGAAAGCGCCTTTGACATTTTATTGCACTGTATAATGTGATGCAACTAATATAACTCATGCGGTGCAGCACAATGTTACAGATCAACTTTTTTTAAAGTGAGTATTGAAACAATGTTGATAAAGAAAATACACATTGCACAAATTAGCTGATGGGTCCTGACCAGATATGCCAGCCACACCCAGCTCCTCAGTTAAAATATGAAGTGAAATGTCATCTTGCTCAAAACTGTGCCTAAAACAACTAGATTTTAAGAGCAACTTTAATATATCTCAAAATAGTTATATTTTAAGGCAGTGAGTCCCCTGTTCCTAAACTTTTACAGGTTATGCGGATATGTCCAGCATTTATTTGTCGATTTGAAAAATCCACTCCCCTGAGTGACGCAGTTAAACCGACCTAACCCCCCCTGTAGACAGCACTAGGTCAATGGGAGAATTCTCCTGTCAGCCTAGCTACCCCCTCAGGAAGATGGATTACCTACACCAATGGCAGAACCCCGTCTCGTCGGCATAGGTAGTGTCTTCACTGAAGTGCTGCAGTGGTGGAGCTGCAGCAGTGCAGCTACGCCACTGCAGCGTTTTAAGTGTAGACAAGCCCTGAAGTTAGATAAGAACAGACTGAGGGCTTGTCTACACTTAAAATGCTGCAGATGTGCTGCTGTAGTGCTTCAGTGAAGACGCTATCTATGCTGATGGGAGGGGTTCTCCCCCATCAACATAGGTAATCCACCTCCCCAAGAGGTGGTAGCTAGGTCGAGGGGAGAATTCTCCCTTTGACCTAGTGCTGTCTACACTGGGGGCTAGGTCGGTTTAACTGCGTCACTCAGGTATGTGGATTTTTCACACCCCTGAGCAACATAGTTATACTGACCTAATTTCCTAGTGTAGACCAGGCCTGAGTGAGAGAGAGACAGCCTGAAGGAGCACCTGAAAGCCCAGTGTAGTGGCTGACTCTGGAAGAAAACTGGGGAGAGTTGTTTTGGGTCAGGGTGCAGTCTGAAAAGAGTGCTCTTGCTGCTGTGAGCAAAAGAATCTGTTTCCTGCTATTTGATTCCCTCCTCATTCAGAGAAACAGGACTTTGTGCATTCTTTGTAAATAAACAATACTGCTTCAAAGAAAGACCTGACTATCACTAGTTTCTGCTCCTAACTGGATCACCCACAGAACCTCAAATGCTGACTATCCACTTGAGTCGAGAAGGGGAACATCCCCAGAGCTGGATTAAAGAATTTTGTGCTCCCTCATGCTATGGAAATTGGAGTCCTCCCCACCTTCCTTAAACTAAACAGAGCATGTGATATACAGTCTGTAAATATGAGAATATCGCCATTTATTAATGTGTGTAACTGCATAATATGTAATCAGCATGCCAAGACTCTCGCAATTATAAATGCAAATGTGTATATACAGAGAGATATAGACAGATCTGAGAATTGGGGAGAAAGCATCCTGCATCACAATCCTTTCCCTATTTTACCTGTTCATTTCAGTGTAGGACCAGGGTTTTGGTTCCATTGGAAGTGGATGTTTGCAGCTCACTGAACACGCACACACAGGGTTGAGCTCAGTTTGAAAATGAATGCCTGTACCTGAATGAGTGCCAGCCATGCCCTAATAACATGGTAGGTTTGCAATGAGATTGGGTTGCTTCCTTTTAATGTTGACAATCAGGTAGACTTCAGAACCTTAGGTCACCACAGGATTTAGATTTGTTTTTTTCATTTAACTGGATATCAGGAATAATAACTCATCCACCTTTCATGGAGAGATCAGATCTGTCCACCAGATCTTTCCCCAAATACCCAAATGAGATAATTATTCAAAACTGGCAGGGAAAGATCAGAGAAGACTTTCAAAAAAAAATCTAATATGGAATATATGAATATTTAGTTTAAATATAAATGGCAGTCTGATTTTTTTTTTTAAATCTAACCCCTTCTTTTGCTCTGGGAAACATTTGCTAAGTAGGCTAATCACTTGTATTTACGAAATGTGACTTAGAAATGAACTTGACGGTGCCCAGTTGGCTTCACAGCGATAGGGGAAAGCCTTCCTGCTCAAAGCAGAACTGGCTGGAAAGAGCAAGTAAGTTAGTGCATTGGATATCTGAGCCTCCTCAGCCAGAGACACTATGCTGGCTTTTGAAAAGCAGACAAGGCTCAGAGAACTTTACCAGCTCCTCAAGGACAGGGGCACTGAGTCTCAGCTGGCTCTGGACACAAGTGTGAGCTGATTGAATACAAATAAGTGACTGGCTCTGAAAAGCTGATTGTGGGATTGGACTTCAGCAGCTGAGTAAGCAGGAAAGCTGGTTTTTGTCCGCCTGGGAAGAAGGGTGAACTTGGGTACCAGGATGGTCATCTACCAGGATCCTGAAGAGGACACTGTGACTCTGGTGGCTTGTGATACCAATGCCAACAAGGAGACAGAATGAATCGAAGATGAGCGGAACCTCGAAAAGAGACCTGAGAAACTGGACCCCTCCCAGTAGCCCCCCTATTTTCACATGTCTCTGTTCGCCATGGACATCTGGAAGAGTGCTGAGAAGAGCGTCAATTGCCTAGGGTGCCAAACCTACCTGTGCTTCTGCTTAGGGCACCAAACCTCAGTGTGCTGCGGCCCCATGCACCAGGTCGCATGCTACTCACTGAAGTTTGGCCTGCTCAACCAGTCATATGTCATGATAGGGGCAGCCGGGCCAAACTTGGCCAAGACACAAATAGGGTTCCCACCTCTGAGAGGCAGAAAAAAACATCCACTGCCCCCCACATCAGCCTGACCCTCCTTTTTCCCTCTCAGGTGCCCCCACAAGCATGACCCCCCCAGGCCATTAGTCTCCACACCTGCCCTCTCCCAGGAGCCTCAGTCCAAGGAGCTCCCCCTCCCATCTCCTCCTAGAAGCCCCGGCCTCCCCCACCCTGACCCCCCACTCTTTACTCCACCCTGCAGGCAAGCCTTGGGTCTGTCATTTATACCTTGTATATAGTAGGTTCCAGGGCTGCTACTACTGGGTCAGGCTTCTGTACCAGATATGGCCTGGCCACAGAGCTTCCTTTCAGAGAGACACACCAGCTGTGTTCACTATAAGATCCTTTAATACACAGCCAGGAATGGCTGTTGTGAGCTTATGGTAAGGTCTGTTAAACATGGTACCACCTAGTGGCTGAGCAGCATAGTGCAAGTTAGCATTCCATTACATCTCCCCCTTTAAGTACCGTAGAACCTCAGAGTTATGAGCATCAGAGTTACGAACTGACTGGTCAATCACACACACACACACACACACACACACACACACACACACACACACACCTCATTTGGAACTGGAAGCACGCAATCAGGCAGTAGAGACAAAAAATAGCAAATACTGTACCTTACAGTACCATGTTAAATGTAAATTATTTTAAAAAAGGAAAAGTAAAAAAAATTTGACAAGGTAAGGAAACTGTTTCTGTGCTTATTTCATTTAAATTAAGATGGTTAAAAGCAGCATTTTTCTTTTGCATAGTAAAGTTTCAAAGCTGTATTAAGTCAATGTTCAGTTGTAAACTTTTGAAAGAACAACACAATGTTTTGTTCAGAGTTATGAACATTTCAGATTTACGAACAACCTCCATTCCCGAGGTGTTTGTAACTCTGAGGTTCTACTGTATGACATTTCTACCATTTACAATATCATACTATCTTAAAGTTCAGTATGGATCAGTCTGTTAAGTGTCTCTAAATCATGCTGGTTTTCTAATGAGATGACCCAAATGTGTAACAACTTGGTCATCTGGCTGTCTATTAGTTGCAAAGACGGTCTCTGGTTGGTTTGGAATCTTTGAGTCTTCTTCTTGTTCTGCATCCAGAATCTGCAGAGTTTTCTCTGTTGATTGTTCTTACTGAGGAACAAACTGTAGATGTCAAAGATTTCTGTTGAACCCTTCACTGGTGATCAAGATCACCAGTGACCTGGGCAGTCAGTTCTTCCCTCCCCCTCCCCCCAACAGCTGAAGTTCTCCATCCTTTTTCTCCATGTAGTTTAACACAAACATGGTCACCAGGTTCTAGATCTGGCATTTCTCTGAGTGACATCTAATGCCAAAGCATTTGTAAGCTCTTTTTATCTTTTAATGTAATTTGGCAGCCCTCTTCATGTCTGGCAACTTTGGAGATAGAACTACTGTTCTAACTTTGGGAAATAACCTGAGTTGTCCTCCCACCAAGAATTGTGCTGGACTATATCCAGTAACTACTATTGGCATTGATCTATAGCTCAGAAGAACAAGAAATGGATCTTCCTGCTGTAGGAGTTTCTTGGCTGGCTGTACAACTCTCTCAGCTTCTCCATTTTCTTGTGGGTAATGTGGGCTGCTAGTAACATGATCAAAATCATATTTTGTTCGGAATGACAAATTCTGCTGCAGTGAATTGTGGTCCATTGTTTGTTACTAGTTGTTCTGGAATACTGAAGTGAGCAAAAGTGCACTTCAGTTTCTCAATAACTCAGCAACATGTTATGTCTTTCAAGTATGTTATTTCTATATACGCCTGAAAAAACAGTTCACTATTACCAAGTAATGATATCCTCTGAATTTGTGTAAATCTGCAGCTAGTCTCTTCCATGGTCAGTCTGGTAGAGGTGCTGATATCAAAGATTGCAGAACTAACAGACAACACAATGCAAACAATGTTCACATGCAGATACTTTATTCTTTATGTCTTTGCTGATGCCCAGCCTCCACACTGACTGGTTTGCCCATTCATGACATTTAGTTAGTCCTGATCCATGAAGGATATAAAGATTTAGGATTCCTCCTCTCATTTCATTTGGAATTATGACGCAGTCACCTTTAATTAGGAGTCCATTTGAACCGCTTAATTGTTCACATACCACAAAGTAGTCTCTTGTCATTTCCTTAGTGTCCTGTAGATACTTGGGCCAGCCTAATGTAACTTAGAACTTCTTAAAAGTTGTGTGTGTCAAGGTTGCTTGTTGTAGCTGGTGCGGTCTCTTTTCTGACCCTGATCTGTATGTGTCCACATCATCCATGTACGCTTTACATCATCTTCTAGTTCACAGGTAGTTGAATGAGATGCTGGGCTCCATGACAGTATCTGCTACCACCAGATTTTCCCAGCAACATACACCTCTACCCCGATATAACGCAACCTGATATAATACGAATTTGGATATAATGTGGTAAAGCAGTGCTCCGGGGGGGCGGGGCGGATCAAAGCAAGTTCAATATAACGCGGTTTCACCTATAACGCGGTAAGATTTTTTGGCTCCCGAGGACAGCGTTATATCGGGGTAGAGGTGTATTTAGCAAATGGGTTAAATCACATTAATCTTATCAAAAGACATTGGTGTCTCAGCGGTGTTTGATTCAGGACTTTTCCATTGATGAGGATTAAAGCAGTATATGGTCTGTTATCAATGTATAAGAGTCTAATCCATACTGATATATGTAAAAAAGTTCTCACGTGCCCATATGCTTGCCAGGCACTCCTTTTTCAATATGTCCATATTATTTTTATGCTTTTGCGAGTGTATGAGAGCAAAATACAGTTGGCTTTAACTCAAATCAATGTTGTTGCAACACTACACCACCAATGTTCCCTCTATTTTTTTCCATCCATGTGCAGAATTAATTTGGTTATGTGCAGCATCAATATTGAGGTAATGCTGAGATCTGGGAGCCATTGTGACTTCGTCGGATTACGTGAGAAAGTCATGGGAAAACTTCCATATGAGGAAAGATTAGTACTATTTAGATTAGAGAGTGCATAGGTGAGAAAGGATATAATAGAGTTGCATAAAACAATGAATGGGATAGAGAAGGTAAATTGGGAGCTCCTATTTACCCTCTCTTAATACAAGAACAAGGTGGCATTCAATCAAAAGGAAGAGCAACATATCTAAAATTGATAGAAGGAAAAAAATTTAACATCATGAATAATTGACTTGTGGAACTCACTGCTAATAGATATAACTGTACACAAGAGTTTATAAGCATTCATAAAAAGATTACATGTTTATATGAATAAAAATACCCCGTCACCTGAGCAAGCAATGCTCTATGGAGAGCCCTGCTGCTACCTATGGCAGGTGGGAGACAAATACAAACAATTATTTTCCTTTCTAATGCTCCCTTCCCAGGATTCTAGTGCCCTCTCCTCCCTGTTCCTGTCCTCAGAGTAACTACTGACCAATCCTGCTCCTCCCTTTCCCCGGCTTCCAACTGCAGCTCCCTCCCTTTGGTCCCCATCAGAACCCATGATGAGTGGCTGATTGCAACTCAGCTCACTGCCTAAGTGACTAAGACTAATCTTTATCTAAGCTCAGTAAACGGAGTGCAGACCAGTGCCCTAAGCCTAAAGATCCAGCTCAATGCCTCTCTCCTCAAGGAGAAAAGAAAAGGACCTTTCTACTGCAGCCCCTTCTCTCATAGAGACAAGAAATATTCTCTTCCCCCCAGGTTCGGAAAGACATCCCCAAAAGTGTGAGTAGGTACCTTTTATAGGCCTGAGGGACAGTGTATGTGAACAGATATGTGGGTGTGTGGGGAAGTGAGTGTGAGCAGATGTGTGGGTTTGAGGGAGCAGTGAGTGGGAAAACAAGAAAAAGAGGGAGGATAAGATACACCAAAATATACAGTCAACTGAAGGGAAAAAAAGGAGTGAAGAGAAGGAAATATAAAGACAAGCAATACATAACAATAATATTAATATAAAGCTGTTTTTATTAATATTGTTCTATTGCTTTGGATTCTCATTAACAAAATTTTTTTATATCCCATTAGTTTCCTGAACGATCCAGTCCACACACAACCCCCCCCCCCCAGTTAATGGAGGAGTAATACTAAAACTACTAATAGTTTGCACCTCTTCCTTCTGAGGCTATCAGATAAGTTTATACATTTGATTTAGCCACACAATAACTATTTTGAAGCCGGTAAATATTGTCAACTCCTTTCTACAAATGGAAAAATTGTACTAATATTATTATTTCTCTAATAGTAGCTTTATGACAAAGTAGTCTGGTCCCCAAGTGCACAGTGTAAGAGCACAGAGGTCAGGTAATTTTTCTCAGTGAAACAAACAATGTATTTCTTTAAATGTGTTAGCTATTTTTAAAAAGCTGTTTTCCATTTCAACTCAATTATACTAGAGTAAGAAAAATAATGTGTCATTTTCTATTGTCCGGTTGTGAGAGCAGTAGCAGTTTTCAAAGCTGATAAATAACGTAAGCTCCAAGACCAGATTTTAATATAAATTGCAATGTTTAATAAATTGTGTACAGTGCTGCTGAGAGAGCCCTGTCTCCCCGCCACAGCCCTGGGGCAAAGCTTTTCTCCCCTCCCTCATAGCCCTGCATGCCCCAAGCTCCCCAAACCCCCATCACCACCCCCCTCCACATCCCACTGCCCCCACCCACCCTACACATCCTCCACACTCACCTATGTGCGTGCCTGCGCAGCTGGTGCGTGGCCTTTGATGGCCTCCTGTGCAGAGGCAACACAGTACACCACCTAGGCCGTAGCTGCTTGCATCCTTGCTGGCCATTGTGGGTTGTTCACATCATAGTACTTGAGAACTGGAGCTGTTGAGATAATTTGTTTGATCTTTTTGAAGGCATTTTCTTCATTTGGTCCCTATAACCAAAATATATTGGATTTTAATTGTTCATTCAGTGATTTTGTCACTGTAGGAAGGTCTTGTAGGTATCAACCATGGTAATTTACCATCCCCAGGATGTTTCTCAGTTCTGGCACATTCATTGGTGCACTCAAGTCTCAAATTGCTTTTACTTGCTCAGGCCTAGGACTGATTCCATCTTTGTTTATTGTCTGTCCCAAAAACTCAATTTGGGGGAAGGTGGAAAATGCACTTTTCTTTGTTTAGCTTCAGTCTGAACCGACACATTAGACTTAGAACTTCATGGAGGGGTTTGTTGTGTTCTTCTATTAAAGACCTATATATCAAAATATTGTCCATGAAAACTACAACTCCATTTTTCACTAACAGTTCTGCCATCTCTCTTTGGAAATTTCAGGTGCACTAGTAATCCCAAAAAGTAGTCTTTGAAAGCAAAATCTCCAAAGGGTGATAAATGTAGTCAGTTTTGAAGTCTCTTTGGCTAAATGAATTTCCCAGAATCTGCATGAGGCAACCAGCTTAGAGAATACAGCTTCTAAGCTAGTTTCAGCTTTTCCAAGTTGGGCAAATTGCTCTAGATTTTGCTGTTTGCCTAGCTCAGTCAGCCTTGCTATTTGAATATCTGTGTATAGCAGGGGTCGGCAACGTTGGCACGCGGCTCGCCAGGGTAAGTACCCTGGCGGGCCGGGCCAGTTTTATTTACCTGCTGACGTGGCAGGTTCGGCCGATCGCGGCCCCCACTGGCCGCGGTTCGCCGTCCCGGGCCAATGGGGGCGG
>NW_020664493.1:3967821-3979637 GCF_002925995.2 Terrapene triunguis | reverse complement strand
CTTAGTATGCTGTCCTCCAGTTCAATATCTCCTGAACCCTAAAACTATTTGATGGAAAAGGGCATCAAGAATTAACCCCAGCCTACATAACCACTGTGAGTGCTGGTGACAGTTCTTAGGTTTGACAAAAGCCACCAAACAAGACCAAAAGGTTTGAAACTATATGCTGTATTCATCCCTATGCTAGTGCTGAGTACGCTGCAGGAATGGAGGAGCAGTGGCTTGAGTCTGGAGATACAAGGGGAATAGGCTTTCAGCACTTGGCAGGCAGCAGACAAGCAGCAGCCATAGAATAGCTGGGGCGTAGGAATGCTGCAGCCATCACTCCTCTCCTCCCACCTCCCACCACCCCGGCTGCTGCTTGCTTGTTGCCGAATGTATCTAGCATGCCCTCTGAACTGAAAGGGTATTCCCTGAGAGGGCCTTATGGTGACTTTCTGGAGTACACTTCTACCCCGATATAACGCTGTCCTTGGGAGCCAAAAAATCTTACCACATTATAGGTGAAACCGCGTTATATCGAACTTGCTTTGATCCGCCGGAGTGCGCAGCCCCGCCCCCCCGGAGCGCTGCTTTACCGCGTTATATCTGAATTCGTGTTATATCGGGGTAGAGGTGTATATGGCATAGCGTGGTCACAGTGCAGCAGTGAATTCCTTTCTTGCTCCCTACGAAGAAACCACCAAATATAGGGTGTAAAACCTTTTCTTTTTGAGAGCATGGGTTGAAAATGAACCTGAATACAGCAGCAAATCTTGCTCTAACCTCAGCAGGTGTGGAGGGCCTCATGACAATGAAAATAGTATGGTTGCTGTGCAGCATGGGGCAGGGTTTTGGAAGAAAGGGCACACAGGAGTATCCACGGTAGGGAACCTTTTTCCTGAGGAAGGGATAAGAGAAACAACAAACCACACATGACAGATATTAGTCATATCACTTAATGCGCTACTGGAAGGTGCTCAGGTTCTAAGGCAATGAGGGCAGTATAAGGACATGTATAGAATAGAAAGCAGTGCAGAGGGTGTCTTAGGGCAGGCTGGCAGTAGGACTGGAGGATCCGCAGATCTATATGGGTCATTTGTGGTCTTTCCTCCCTGGGGGGGAAGTATGCTTTTCCCCTGAGGATGGACCAAGCATCCAGCTTAGACACTTGGGCTGATTGCTGGTGTGTGGATTTACCCCTTAGGAATAAATATTTTGCTTCTTTTTCAGATACGTTGTTATATCTAGGTGTATGACAATGCCGAATAAAGGTTAAAGGGACACAGAGTAACAGGGTAACATTAATTCACAACCATGATGGACAAGCGCAGCCTGAGGGGTGAGGGGCACCCAAAGTTTGGAGAAAGATGCCTTGAAAAACCTTTGCAATATTTTATCCTTAGTGAGACCACATTTAGAAGAATCCCTATCTTGATGGGGTCACCACAGAATCTAAAGCTGAATCTGAATTAAAGGCTCATTGCAGTCAATGGAATTCTTTCTGTTGATTTCAGTGGGCTTTGGATCCAGCCTGGTAGGTACTGAGAAAACTATGTCAGGCTGTGACAATTTAAGTGAGGAGAATTTAAAAGCAGTGATATGTTAAGCCTTGATCTTGCATTTGGGTGGACTTTAGTGTCCAAATGAAGCCCCATTAAATGGGTTCTGCCTAGATCTGATGGCAGCACTGGGACTATGAGTTTAAAAGTCTCATTGAAACACACACAGGAAAATTCTTTAGTCTTTATAATGAATCCCAAATGAGCGCATTTTCCTCACCCAAACATGAATGAGACCTTCCAGGTCTAGAAAATCTTTATATGACACTTTTTCAGTTATCATAGGACTCCCATCTTGTTTTACTCAAATGTCCCTTAATAGGAAATAGTTCTAATTTCAGACTTGTTGGCACCCTCCCACAATTATCTGTGGTATACTCTTCCAGTAATGTAAAAACTGGCATCAGATATGTCAACTCATGAAGTTGAGGAATAGTCAGTTATCAATTTTAAATAAATTAATCCAACATCATCTACAACATCCACAGCTCCCCACAGCTGCCTGGGCGGTTCTTACCATGGCCCAGCTGTGGCTCTTCAACCACCGAGGCCCCACCCCCAGGCCAGGCACGAGCAGCCGTGGGAAGCTGTGGACCCTCCACCTGTCCTGGACGGGGGGCCTGGGGACACAGGCTGGGGGCTGCTCTGGGGCCCCTCCACCCCAGGCAGGTGGAGAGGCCCTAGCTCCCCACCCAGGCTCCAGCTTGGCCAGGGGGTGTGGCCTCAGGGGGAAGAGGAGGGGCACGGGCAGGGCCTCATGCTCCCCACCACACTTTTAGGAAGGCTACATCGCCCATGACTCCATGACCTATTCCAGAAATTAACTATCCTTATAGTTAGAAAGCTTTTCCTAATATCTAATTTAAATCTCCCTTGCTACAGATTAAGTCCATTACTTCTTATCCTACATGGAGAACAATTGATCACCTTCCTCTTATAACAACCCCTAACACATTGGAAGACTGTTATCAGTTCCCTCCTCAGTCTTTTTTTCTTAAGACTAAACTTGCCCAGTTTTTTTAACCTTTCCTCATAAGTCAGGTTTTCCAACCCTATCATTTGTGTTGGTCTCCTCTGGATTCTTTCCATTTTGTCCACATCTTTCCCAGGGCCGGCTCCAGGCACCAGCTTACCAAGCAGGTGCTTGGGGGGGGCCACACCAGAGAAGGGCGGCACCTCCGGCTCTTCGGCAGCAATTCGGCTGGTAGTGGGTCCCTCGCTCCCGCTCGGAGCGAAGGACCTCCTTCCGAAGTGCTGCAGATCGCGATCCCGACTTTTTTGTTTGTTTGTTTTGTTTTTTGTTTTGCGAGGGGGGGGGGGCTGCTTGGGGCGGCAAAAACCCTGGAGCTGGCCCTGATCTTTCCTAAAGTGTGACACCCAGAATTGGACACAGTACTCCAGCTGGGGCCTCACCAATGCCGAGTAGAACAGGACAATTACCGTTACATACAATACTCCTGTTAATAAACTCCAGAATCATAGTAACCTTTTCTGCAGCTGCATCACACTGATGACTCACATTCAGTTTGTGGTCCACTACAATCCCCAGATCCTTTTCAGCAGTACTACCACCTACACATTTATTCCCCATTTTGTAGTTGTACATTTTATTTTTCTTTCCTATGAGAAGTACTTTGCATGTGTCTTTATTGAATTTCATCTTGTTGAATTCAGACTAATTCTGTAATTTGTCAAGGTCATTTTGAATTTTAAAGCCTGTCCTACAAAGTGCTTGCAATCCCTCCCTGCGTGGTGTCATCTGCAAATTTTATATGCATTATCCAAGACATTAATGAAAATATTGAATAGTACCAGACACAGGACCAACCCCTGTGCGACCCAACTAGATACTCCCTCCCAATTTGGACATCAAACCATTGATAACTATTCTTTGAGTACAATCTTTCAACCAGTTGTGCACCCACCTTATAGTAAATCTAGACTACATTTCCCCAGTTTGCTTATGAGCATGTCAGGCGGAAGTGTGTCAAAAGCCTTACTAAAATCAAGTTATATCACATCTATTTCTTCCCCCCATTCACTAGGCTAGTAATCCTATCAAAGAAGGAAATTAAGATGATTTAGCATGATTTATTCTTGGCAAATCCATGCTGATTATTTCTTACAACTCTATTATCCTCCAGGTGCTTATAAACTGATTGTTTAATAATTTGCTCCAATATCTTTCCAGATATTGAAGTTAGGCTGAGTGGTCTAGCATTCCCCGGGTCCTCCTTGTTCCCCTAGATAGGTACTATGTTTGCCCTTCTCCATTCTCCTGGGACTTCTCCTGATGTCCGCCATGAGTTCTCAAAGAAAATTGCTAACAGCTCCAAGATTGCTTTAGCTAGTTCCTTAAGTACCCTAAGATGAATTTTGTTAGGCCCTGCTGAGTTGAATACATCTTACTTATCTAAATATTCTTTAGCCCATTCTTTCCCTATTTTGAGTATCTGCCATTACTGACCTTGTTAGTGCAAGCCGAAGCAAAATCTGCATTAAGCACTACTGCTTTCTTGACGTCAACAGTTATTGGCTCTCCTTCCCTGCCAAGTAGAGGACCTACATTTGCCTTTGTTTTTCTCTTGCTCCGAATGTATTTAAAGAACCTTGTCTTACTTGCTCATTAATAAAGTTTGCTTTACAACATTATTAATACTCCAGTTTAACAGATGAGGAAACTGCCAGGTTAAATGCCTACACTGAGGAAAGTAAAAACAAAAAAAAATTCCCACTGGCTCATCTGAACAGTGGTTAGCAGCAATGGGAGCATTGAAAAAGCTTTGCTAACCTCGCATCGCACTTGACACCATAGTACACACAGACCCACACACCAGTGCCTGCTCTACAGTAGGGCTGATCCCCCCAAGGGCAGATGGTTTACACCTTTCCCCACTGCACACAAGGCCAAATGACTTGCCCGAGGCCCGTCGAATCACGGCGGGGGGTTCTGTGACGAGGACGTAAATTCCCAGCCTGTGTCAATCCAGCCTTCCCAAGCCAGGCCCCGGGACCACCCTGAACCTGATGCAACGTGCTCAGGCCACACATACCTCGGCAGCGGCACAGACACCCTCCGCCACCCGCGCCCGACCCCTTCCCCAACAGCGGGGCCCTGGCCCCGCCCTCCCGATGCTTGTGGACGGGGGAGGCGCCTGCCGCCTGCGCCGGGCCCAGCCTCAGCAGCAAGAGTGTCCGGCTAAGCCAAGCGGCGGGCTCCAGCCGCGCCTTGCGCCCGGCCCGGCGGGAGGCGGCGGACCCGCAGGTGAGGCGCATTGGCGGGCTGGGCTCTGGCTGTGCTGGGCCCGAGTCTCCTGCGGCCTCTCGCCGCCAGCTCCGGGGCGCCGCGGCCTCCCCGGGCTTGCACGGGTCTGGGAGGGCGGCGGTCCCCGCCTGCCCTGGAGGGGGCGGGTCCTCGAGCCCGGGCGGGCGGCGGGGCTCCCAGCGTGGGGCACAGGCTGGGTCCGGTAGCGGGAGCTGCGGCCCCCCTCTCCCGAGCGGGGGTGGGGAACCCCGGGAACCTCCCAGGGGAAGAGCGGAGACACGCTCGCCCTGCCCGAGAGCCGCGGCCGCTGGTATGGGGCTGTCTCTCCCCGTGCGGTGCGGTGCCCCCTGGAAGTGACGGGCTCCGGCTGGGCCCCGGGGGGGCTGCTGCAGACATCCAGTAGCAGCACAGGCCGCGTAGCTTGAGCGGGGCTAAGCTACAGCAATTGCTTAACGCCCCCCTCTCCCCAGTTCCTCCACCTGGCCGTGGAAGGGCCTGGCTCCCGCCCCCAGACTTTGCAGTAGCAGAGAGCTGGATCCACACGCCACAACGGCTTTATATAATGGCTTAAAATGCAAGATCTGAGCACTTGTAAATTTTGCGTTGGAATCCGGATCCCAGGGTTTAGATTCATCTCCATCTCTAGAACTGGTTCAATGCGCTCAAATTGGTTACTCTTCTTTTTCCATGCTGCACTAAAAATAATTGATTTCTCTCATCTTGTTGGTTAATATTCACTTGAGCTACAACATTAATTTGTTGTTAACTTCCCTCTTTATTGATTGAAAGAATTTCATGTGGAATCCCTACACTTCATTCTGCTATAACCATACTGGCATTTTCTCACCATGTTAGAAGCTTTGACTCCTAAACTTAAAAGGTTATTGGGTAACAATATTTTTAAGAAGCTTCTATAGTCCACCTGTAGAAATACAGCACACCCTTGCAATACACACTTCATTATAATGAATCTTTGTCTATACCGAACCTGGATCCCAACTACAGTACAATACTGTGTGTGGTTTTAAAAAAAAGGGGGAGGAGGCGCGTTGCACACGTGTGCACAACTACAGCTTGGCGCCCCGCCGCTGTGGTGTTTTGATTGTCTTTTCGTTCTAACAAACCCCTGGCTATAATGAACAAAAGGCTTGGATCCTGACAGGCTCATTATAGTGAGGGTGTAGTGTAAATAGCTTCATTCTGAAATGTGGCATCAATTCAGTTTCCTTCGTTAGAACGATAAAATGGAGTTGAAGGCACTAAATTAGTTAACAGATTCCAAGTTATGGTGATTATGGGACAAACTCCTCAAAGGTCAGGATTTGCTGGCTTCATTGGCCTTCCTTTCTCAGATCCGTGGGCCTAAGGAAAGAGGAATGGGAAATCCTTACTTTAAGTTAAAAACAGGTGTACTGGACACTTTGGAATCATTAGTTTTTCTAAAGCCTCTCAGCAAGTCCAGGAGAAGACTGCTTACTTTGGAAAGCAATATACGGGTGTGATGTTATTGACATGAACTGGGACCGTATAGATCATTGTTGCAACCAAAGTCCTGTAGTGGCATCAAATCTTGTATAAAGGGGGTCAAATAGGGTGTCTAAGACAAGGTTATGGTTTGCTGGTTATGCTATCTGTCTGCGTATCGTTTTTGTAGTTGGAGTTATGAATATTGGCGCTATACTGTCTGTATTTCAAACTTCTGCTATGTTTCTGAGTGACACCCCAGACAAGTTGGTGTCAGCTCTGCCTAGCCTGCTTGATGGCCCATTAAGGACCATCAGCTATACAATTGACCCATTGAGAGAAGGCAGATATGCCTTGTAACTCAAAGTATGCAGGGACTTGCCCATGTGACTCCAGACTCCATTTTGCTGTAATTTTCCACAGTAAGGACAAAGAGGTGTTCTTACACCTGGCAAAGACTATAAAAGGCTGATGCCTCATCTCCATCTTGTCTTCAGTCCTGCTTGTTACCTCTGGAGGGACTTTGCTACAAAAGGAAGTTCTATACGAAGGACTGAATGACCCATCCCAGCTGGGGATGTACTCCAGAGACTTGATTTTAAACCTGCAGTTTATTCTATCACTGCTACAAGCCTGAACCAAGAACTTTGCCATTACTGTGTGTAATGTTGATTCCATTTAACCAATTCTAGCTCTCATCTCTTTTTCCTTTTATGAATAAACCTTTAGATTTTAGATGATTTGTGGGTAAGATCTGATTTGTATATTGACCTGGATCTGGGGCTTAGTCCTTTGGGATCAAGAGAACCTTTTTTCTTTTACTGGGGTATTGGTTTTCATAACCATTTGTCCCCCTAACGAGTGGCACTGGTGGTGATACTGGGAAACTGGAGTGTCTAAGGGAATCGCTTGTGTGACTTGTGGTTAGCCAGTGGGGTGAGACCAAAGTTCTCTTTATCTGGCTGGTTTGGTTTGCCTTAGAGGTGGAAAAACCCTAGCCTTAGGCTGCAACTGCCCTGTTTTAAGCAATTTGTCCTGAATTGGCACTCTCAGTTGGGTCCCGCCAGAACCAGCATCGTTACAACGGGGGAAACAACAATTTTTAAAAGCAGCAAAGAGTCCTGTGGCACCTTATAGACTAACAGACGTATAGGAGCATGAGCTTTCGTGGGTGAATACCTACTTCTTCGGATGCATCTTTTTCTTTAAAATTCATACTTGCCATGACATGAATTTAGTAATCAATGAACATTTTCTTGTTTGGAGAAATCTAGTTTTGAAATCAATAGTGGAAACTTTGATGCTGTACTCAGCTGGATCAAGCCTAGCCTGCGTTGCCTCATCTTTCACTTTACCTTGTTTCCTGCTACTATCTGATAAGCCACCATCTGCATTCTAGAAACAGACTAGATTAACTTTTCCTGTTTTCATCTGAGAGAATATTTGGGATGAGGAATTAGACCATTTGTTTTGCGTTTATACTTTGACTTGTTTTGCACATCTTCACTGTGAATGGAAAGTCAAAAGTCTTGTTTTGTTCTGTAGCGGACATCTTTTAGATTTGGAAGCTAGAGAGATCGAATAGCTCCCATGAGGAACAGCTTCTAGCTTACTTAAGGAAAAAGAGTTGATTCTCAAATCAGTCCATTCCAAATAAGTAGGGAACTCAAATTTTGAACAAGTTGTCGCAACTGGCCTAGTCTCCCTCTCTAGTTGAGAGTTAATCAGTTATAAGTGGACCCAACCACTGGATCCCACATGCTTCTAAGCCTCTGGGTCTAAGCAGAGGTGGGTCACTGTTCCTAGATCTGGATCTCTAAGGCAAACTTCAGGTGCAGATCCTATCACTGACACCCTTCCTTGGGGCGTGGGGCTCTGCAGCCTAGCTGCCTTAGGCTATTTCTACACTACACAGCTTTTAGTGACATAGATGTCGCTACAGCCGTGCCACTAAAAGTCGCGCATTGTAGTTGCTGTTTGTCAGCTCTCCTGCCGACAAAAAACTTCCACCCCCAACACACTGGCACTTGTTGCAGCAAAACTTCAGTTTTTTGGGGATTAACACCTCTGAAAGGCACAAGTTTTGTCGTTCAGTTGCCAGTGTAGACATAGTCTTAGGGCTTGTCTACACTATGCAGCTTTTAGAGACAACAGCCTTGTTGCAAAAAGTCAGCGTGTGTGAATGCTCTCTATTGGTATTTTGTCAGCACTTTTGCCGACAAAATACTTCCAGCCCCGCGAGCAGCAGTGGCCTTGTCGGCGGGAGAGCATTCCTGCGACAAAGCCGCGTTCACACTGCCACTTGTGTCGGCAAAACTTTTGTCTTTCGCGGGGCGGCTTTTTTAAGTACCCGTGAAAGACACAAGTTTTGTCGACAACATCGCAGTGTAGACAAGCCCTTAGACTCCAGTGCCTCAGCCCTTCTGAGTCGCTGATTGCTTTTACTCGCACACTCACAGTTCCACTTTACTATGGGTGCTCTGAGCTGCTTTATTAACCTCTTCAGGGATGGCATGGCTGGTAAGCATGGAATACAGGCTTTGCAAAGGAATTTCTTAACCAGGGTTGCATCATTTTGAAAAATAAGAGCCCTGAGGTACACTCCTAGTCTTATCTCATTTCTTCTGTGAGTCTGAGGTATGGTCAGCCTTGCAGGCAAGGCAGAGTCCCTCCCACTTTCTCTCTTCAGCCCAGTCTTCTGCCATGTGGCAGTGGATGGCCTTCCTTCTTACCCGTATGCTCTAGCTTGGAAATTCCAGCCCCTTCTTCCCATCAGGCTTCTGTGTACACAGTCCTTTGTTGCATGGTGATGGGCCAGAAGTTGAGACAGTCAAATTTGATGACACTTAGTTGCTCTGTGATGGCTTCTCAGACCTAGTTTTTAACTAGGTGCCAAGCCCTTAATATAAAATGGATGTTTAATCCAAAATGAAGATTGTAATACAAACTGGAGTTCACAATTTGGTATAGACATATTCCTCTCTGTCATGTGAGAACTTCTAGATTTCTAATGTTAATATTACTGGCATCTACTTGAGGAAGAGAGGAGACATGTGCTCATAGCTTCCCATTTTACTTTTTTTAAAAATCACAAGTCATAAATGGCTTCCCGAAAGATCAAAAATAAGGTAGGTTACAGTTCAGTATCTTTATAAACAGCCAGTATTAGCATTATTATATAAGAGAGGTGCTTCAAATTAACCTGATAGCTGAAGACTCCTGTAGGAAAATGGAGTCCCTGAATCAGATCCAGAGACAACGCTCTTAGAAATTCCAGCAGCTGAGAATGGCGCGGACAGGACTTCTCACCATGGCCTTGCACTTAGGCTTTGGAATAGGGTTGCCAACTTTCTAATCTCACAAAACTGAACACCCCTGCCCCACCCCCTGCCTCGGCCCTTCCCCGAGGGCCTGCCCCTGCCCCACCCCTTGCTCCATCTCCCCTCCCTGTCGCTTGCTCTCCCCCACCCTCACTCACTTTCACCAGGCTGGGGCAGGGGGTTGGGGTGTGGGCTCTGGGGTGGGGCCAGGGATGAGGGGGGTTGGGGTGCAGGAGGGGGCTCAGGGCTGGGGCAAGGGGTTGGGGTGTGAGCAGGGTGTGGGCTCCGGGAGGGAGTTGGGGTGTGGGAGGGGACTCTGGGCTAGGGTTTGGGGTGCAGGGTCCCAGCGGCGCTTACTGTGGCTCCCAGGAAGCGGCTGCCAAGTCCCTGCGGCCTCATGGCACATGGGCAGCCAGGGAGTCTCCGTGCTCTGCCCTCGCACCCACAGGTGATTGGTCGCGGTTCCTGGCCAGTGGGAGCTGTGGAGCTGGCCCTCGGGGCGGGAGCAGTGCGTAGAGCCTCCCTGGCTGCCTCAGGCACCTGGCGTCCACTTCTGGGAGCCACGCAGAACCAAGGCAGGTAAAGAGCCTGCCTTAGTTCTGGGCCCCTGCTGTGCCACCAACCAGACTTTTAATGGCCCATTTGGCGGTGCTGACTGGAGCCCCCAGGGTCCCTTTTTGACCGGATGTGCCGGTCGAAAACTGGATACCTAGCAACCCTACTTTGAGGTGACTGACTTTTGGTTAGTAGGCTTAGTCTTCTGGCTGAGTAGAAGTCTGGTAAATTTTTCAAGCCCTGCTTATCCATACGAACATCTCTAGTAATTGGATAAATGAATTTGGGGGTTGATTGTACCCTCTGAAGAATGTTTCTTTCTTTTGTTGCAGCCAATATCTATCTACTTGTGGTGAAAGCTTTCTTTTGATCATACCAAACTGCATCCCAAACCTTCCTTTTCTCCCAGTGCAGTCTTTCTTGATTTTTCTGCCTTCCATGTATCCACTGGTATCCTTGATCTCCCTCTGAATGGTTCTTCCTGACTATCTTTTTTTTAACCAGTTTCCTGCCTTTCTTAAGGGTCTGGTACCTTGTGTGATAGCACCATGAGAATTGAGGAGAACTTACTGTTCAGCCACTTTGGTAATATACTACTAAGCATGGGGAAATTATTGTTGTCCTTTAGTTCTCACAAAGTATTTTTAACTTCCATCACCAAACTAATCGGATCTGCAGGTCTCGCAAATATAAATTCTAGCTTTTTTCCCCTCTAAGTATCCACCTGCTTTCTCATTTCATATGCTAAGACTGTAAGATCTCTGCAGAGAATTGGTTTCTGTTGCATAAATTCAGTGCTTAGCATAATGGGCCTGATCCCTGATTGGGGCATTTAGGGGCTACTGCAATACAAGATAAGTCTCACGTTTTTCTTTTGATAAATCCTAATTTCTTAGGACCCCCCCCCACCCCCAAAAAAGGAATTGCCATAATTAAAACAGATATTGAGACATTGAAGCTGGAAATACAGATTATGTAATCAAAAGAAGATTATAAATTATTTTTACGGCAGTGGTTTTTAAGAGTTACCTCTATATTCTTGCAATATTTCAACTTTGTGCTGAATACCCCAATAGCAAGGAAAAGGGCATTCACACATTTTTCTTCCCTGCACCCAAACTTCTTAAACTAAGTGTAAACAAATGCTTACTGGCCTTTGGGCTGAGAAGAGGGGGCATTTAACAAACTCTACTAAAATTGAGGAAATTCTGACGCTTTCCTCTGTAAGTCACCTTCCATATTGCTTCCCCCCACAAAAAAAGTGACCACTCTTTTTTTTTTTTTTTAAAGTACTGTAGGAGTTGGGGAAGTGAAATGTAATAGTTTTTGGTTCAATTTTAACATTGTCTGCCATATTGAAATTTCACAACACAGATCAAATCAATCTCTGAATATTGCATCGCTGCAATAAGACTTAAGTTTTGAATTAGTACTCAAATTATTTTCAGCAGATATTAAAGATCATTGTCAGGTTAGCTAACATTCCTTTTCAGTGTTTATGCTAAGACTGGGAAACTGATTTTGTCTTGACATTGAGCAGCTTTTGTCTGATGGTCCAATACTAGAACAGACTCAAGCAATTAGTGGAGTCCTCTGTTTTGTGGCTCAACTGGCAGTGTGTGCAACCTAGACTTTAGTAAGGCATTTGATACGGTCTCGCATGATATTCTT
>NW_020664493.1:3959346-3967421 GCF_002925995.2 Terrapene triunguis | reverse complement strand
ATGACCTCTCGAGGTCCCTTCCAGTCCTAGAATCTATGAATCTATGCATATCAGCCCAGCTGAGACCCCCCCTTGAAACTCCTTGGGCCAAAAAAAGCCTTCTGTCACTGAGCCAGTGCAAGCTATACTAAGCTTGTCTCAAATGGAAGTTACTCTTGGCATGGTTTACTGTAACCTCTTCCCCATTTGACTAATGATGGTGGAATGGAAATAGTTCTTATCAAGTCCCTCTAATATTTTTTCCCTCTTCTTTCCATAGGATGTGATGGAGCTCTTAGAGGAAGACCTCACCTGTCCCATTTGTTGTGGCTTGTTTGAAGATCCTCGGGTTTTACCTTGTTCTCACAACTTTTGCAAGAAGTGTTTGGAGGGGATCCTAGAGGGAAATGTCCGGAGTGTGGTCTGGAGACCACCCCCACTTTTCAAGTGTCCTACCTGCCGGAAGGAAACTCCTGTTACAGGAATCAACAATTTACAAGTCAACTACTCCCTGAAAGGTATTGTGGAGAAGTATAACAAAATAAAAGTAACTCCCAAAATGCCCATGTGTAAGGTGCACAATGGGCAGCCCCTCAACATTTTCTGCCGGACAGATATGCAGCTGATATGTGGTGTCTGTGCCACTCGAGGTGACCACACAAAGCATGTATTTTGCTCCATTGAAGATGCCTATTCACAGGAGAAGCGTGCTTTTGAAACCCTGTTTCAGGGCTTTGAAACATGGCGTTGTGGGGATGCGCTCTCCCGGCTAGACACCTTGGAAACAAGCAAGAGGAAAGCGCTGCAGATGCTGACAAAGGACTCAGACAAAGTGAAAGAGTTCTTTGAGAAGCTGCAGCACACACTGGAGCAGAAAAGAAATGAGATTCTGTCTGACTTTGAGACCATGAAGCTTGCAGTGATGCAGGCCTATGACCCAGAAATCAATAAACTGAACACAATTCTACAAGAGCAGCGAATGGCTTTTAACATTGCAGAAGCCTTTAAGGATGTGTCTGAGCCCATTATATTTCTGCAACAGATGCAGGAGTTCAGGATAAAAATCAAAGTGATCAAGGAAACCCCTCTGCCTTGTTCCAGTGTAGACATCAATCCCACAATAAAGAACTTCGATACCAGCCAGTGGGATGGTATAAAGCTAGTAGATGTGGACAAGCTTTCTTTGCCTCAGGAAAACAGCATGCTTAATTTCAAGATTTCCTCAGTCTTTTCACACAAATTTATAGTGACTTCTCTGATTTGCTTATTTATCCTTGGAGCCACCAGAATGACCTTTGTGGAATCTGTCTTTGACAATCTTCAATACTGGAAAACTCAACTTTTTACAATTGGCTCATCCTATCTGGCAGACACTGCAGAGATAGCTGACCATGCCGTGTTTTACTGGGAGCAAATGACAGATGGAGCTTCACTTCTAAGTGAAAAGTGCAAAAATTATACACTAGTGGTATTGGATAATGTTGCACAATTTGTGTGCAAATATAAACTGTTATAATGTCCACTACCAAAGCACAAATTCAGAAGCCCAAGAAGTGAACAGAACTCTAGTGCAGAAAACTTAACAGTGCATGCACAGTTTTAAAAAAAACCTTTGGCTTCTGATGGAAGCATTTAATACTCAGAATGTTTACTGAGTTATTGTTCGTGTAGTTCAAGCACGGATATATGCTGGAAGGTAAAACCGAACTTTGGAAAAACATACTTTTGCTTCTGAGATCTTGTTTCAAAATGTTTTTGGGAATAATGCACTTCCTTGCTCTAACCAAAATATAAGGCAAAACTAACCATGTATATAGTCAAATACTAATATAGCTGTATTAATGATTTTATATGTCCTAGAGTAAAAAGGGCTGATCCCTAAATGCATCAACATTTTTTGTTGTGGGAGGTTCTTTGAAATTAGGAAGGACACTTCTGATTGCTAAGAGAGGTGGGCTGCAAAGTTTGCCTAAGACTGGCCATCCATTGCAAAATACAGAGTGGTACTTTAACTCTTTGGAATCTCTTCATAACTGAAGACGTTAAATTTCACTGATTCCTCATCCTGGGTATACGCAGTACTATATATACACTGGATATTGATTACAGGGTTTATTTAAAAAAAAAAAAAAAAAGTCTTCAGGGCAGTGGTCTCGAACAAATTGCAATAGGAAAGAGAAACAAGTGGAAGTGAGTGGGGCAGAACAAGCTGCAAGGTGCTCTTATATGCTGTGCAATGACACTTTTCCAGCTATAGCCCTGTCAAGGGATTGAGCTATCTTCATGTTGGATTTGTGGTTTGTTTGTTTTTAAAAGCCACCTGCATCTCTGTGTCTTTCTAAAAAGTGCCTCTAATGTAAAGAATTTAAGCTCCCTATTGAGAAATGCACCCACTTGCTCACAATTGGGGATACAGTGCAGCTCATTGTGGCAGTGAGCGTAAAGTACTTATATGGTGAATGCATGGACTAGGGAGTTTTTCTCCATTCCCTTCCCCTTGGTGGTGGTGGTAGAAAGTAAGAACAAAGCCTGCTTTAAGGTGAAAGAATGACAGTTCCACCCTGTTCAACAGCCAGGAAGCAAACCTCTCTAAAACACAATCTTCCCATCAATGTGAGACTGGTGGAGGGGGGAGCTTCTCTTCTCTGCCTCTCCACATCAGTCAATATAACTTCAACAGCTGGAGAGATGGGGTGCTGCCTGTAAACCTGCTGTGTAATCACATCCATTAACATTGGCTTTGTCTTCTTGTGTTAGGAAACTCCTTAGCCCTGAGATAGGTCATGCTCTTATCTCCGCTCTGCAGTTGGAGCATGGATTGGCATACATGTGCTACCTTTAATCTAGCTAGCACATATAAAAATAGCAGTGGTGACATGGCAGCATGGGCAACACAAGTATGTATCCAGGACCCCAGGCAGACTTGTACAGCTTCAACTGAAACCTGTGGTGCTGTGACTTCACTGCTATTCTCAGCACTACTAGCTAAATTAAAGCTAGTGTGGGTATGTCAGCCCGTGTGGCAATTGCACCTCTAGTTGTAGTGTAGACTTCCTCAGTGTCATTCCATTGGCTGCAGTGCACCCTGGAAGAATTTAGTTTAGTGAGTTTCATGACTTAACTCTAGGATAATTGAATATATAAAGAAATAGTAAATCATTACCATATCTCTGTATGGATATTTCATACAAACATATTAATCAAATCCTTTCAGATCGGAAACATTTAGTGAAATACACTTCCAACTTCTCTGAAATGTTCTCGTTTCAGAGCATGATTGTGGAGTTGCCTTAAAGTATATTTAACATTTCTTTTAGCAGTGGGTCACCCACAGTGGTATAGAAATGAAATCTTCTTGTGGTGGTTCTGTAAAACTCAAATATTTATACTGAATGTCTTGCTTTTGGGGATAGTTCTTGGTTTTTATCAGGGTTTTTCAAAACTTGGAGTCAGTCAACCATTTTTCAACAGTCTTTGGAAGCTGTTCATTTTTTATTTTTTTATTTTTGTTTCAAGAGTCCAAGTTCCCAAGCAACTAGGACCTGCAAACAGCTATCTTTAGTTGTATTTACGCTTCTTGTTGCCTGGGAACCCTAGCGGTGCTACACACCTCATCCCAAACATGCAGTAAGATTACTGAATGATACTTGCAGTCCCAGTTGATTTGCAGTTTAGGAATAGTCTGGTTAGAAAGACATAGGTCAGTGTTAACCTTGATTGGTGGAGAGACAATATGAGCAATCAAGAAGTGGCCATTCTGAATGTGGGAGGCTCAAAATTTACAACATGGGTTTCCACCCTGCGGAGGTTCCCAGAGTCCAGGTTAGCACGGATGTTGAATGGCAATGACCATGAATTCAGGCTGGTGAATGGACAATTCTTTGTGGACAGAGATGGAACTTTGTTTAATTACATCCTGGATTTTTTGAGGACACTCCAGCTTTCTCTGCCCACGGACTTCTCAGACTATCAGAGGCTGCAAAGAGAAGCAGACTTCTATGAGCTCCACTCCCTGGCTGATCTCCTGAGCCAGGAAAACTTGCTGAAGCCGAGACCAGAGATCTTGGAAGTGCGCTTCTTGCTCCATGAAACTCAGGCCTTTTTCCGAGTCTTTGGCTCTTGCAGCAACACTATTGAGGTACTGGCTGGACGGGTCACTATGTTTACAGAGCAGTCCTTGAGACAGAACTGGAATAATAATCCTTTCCCTTCTCAGAAGCTCCTCACTCCACTTCCTTTGGAGAGACCTTCTCATCATGACCTGGTTTTTCAATGCGGCACTGACTACTCTGCTGGTGACCAGTTGGTGACAAGGTATTCACCTTGTGTGGCTTTTCTTTCTTGAAATAATTCCAAGACCTCTAGTTCATAAAATACATTCAATTTGCTACACTATGATGAGATCATGGGATAATCAATTGATGGTTCAATGCCAAGAGGTGACTGATGTAACTCCTGTTATACTGATCTAAGATCTTGTAAGTTTCCTTAAATTTTTAAATGGATTTTTGAAAACATCTTATTCTCCTAATTCATTTGACCTTCCTCTCACCTTTTTGCTTTTTCTATATTTCTGATGTGTCTGTCCAATGGGATGGCTGAGTCACACCTAGAAGCCATTGGAAAATGCAAAATTAAAATATAGGAGAAGAACCACTTGCCAGTAGTAATATTTTGTGCTCTTGATTCTCTGCCTAGATCCTACTGTTTGTCCCATATGTAACTGCCTCGGTGTTCTGTCAGCCTGATGACGCATCCTAATGGGTTCACTTCTCCTGTAGTAGTCAGAATATTTGATAACTGAAAACGAAGTTTGTGAGTTGTCTGAAGTAATAATGGGCAATCACTGAAGATGTTCCTAATTGGCTGAACTGATTACTAATGGTAGAAAAATACTTTATCTTAACCACCTCTCCTTTGAGATGTTTAACTCAGAGGATGCAGGGTTACTTTTTTCTGAGGAAAGAAGGAAGCTGATTTCTCTCATTAGTGAGATTGCTAAGTCTGAATGTGGGCTAATACAAGTTTTGAAAACTACAAAATGAGTTTGTCACACGTGCCATTCCCTTGTGCTCATAAGCATCCATAATGCTTGTAATGTACAAACTGGGAAAACTAGGAATAAATGGGAAAACTTGCCCACAAGAACTTTATCCAGGATAAATATGGAATAAGCTGGGGAAGGGAGGAGGATAAGATAATTAAAATGGCTACAAACGCATCCTCTAGATGTCATTTTGGAGAAGGGGAGAACAGAATGATGGAAGTGGGGATGGAAAACAAAGGTGGAGTTAAGATAATGGACTTTCCTTGTTCCTTAACCCTAGATGTGGGGTTTTGTTTTGAAGAATATAAATTGTATACACTGCATGAGTTTGGAGGGGGAAGGGGGCTTAAGAGCTTGGTCCTCTTGCCATTGATTTTCAATGGGAAATAGTGACCTCTATGCTAGCCACATCAGGCTCTAGTTACATACATTATAATGGTTTTTAGAAGCTCTAAAGAGTGGCTTTATTATACAGTTGGAATTTGTCTCCATACAGGAAAAGATAACCTAGTTTATCCTCCATGGCTCTTGGAATGCCTGGATTTTTATGGACACTTCACTGGAATAGTTCCAGTAGGGTTATTCTCTCTTGAAATATATGAATTAAACAATTAAGAGAATTCTGGGTTTAGACAATTCAGTAGGGTTTATCTTTATATTTTGACTTTCTTTAGCTGAATAATTGTAAGACGGTCATCCTGGGCTTTCTCACATAGCACATATGAGATGGCACTTAAATGGTATATAAATTATAGCTTATTGGACTAACTGTGCATCAATGTAGGTTATGGCAACTTAAAAACTGAGATGTAGTCTGTTATAACCTCTTTTCTGACTTTGATTAATCAAGCTACACTTGTCTGTTGAACTGCAGAGGAAAAATCTTACAAACAAATCAGTTTTTGATTATGTGGTTAATTTATCTCTAATCAATTATTTGTGGTTGTATGGAATCTTTACCTTTTAGTGCTTCTTGTGGACCTTTGTACTTTTTTCATGAACTATGGAGCAATTCTGCCTGTCAATTTATGCTACTTTTTAACAGTATTTTTATGACTTTTGTTCCTTGAGGTGTCTGGATGAATTTTTAAACCTCCTGTACTTTATTCCAAGTAAAATCAGTTTACTTTAGTTGTAAATAATTTTCATAATTGTTACTAAAAAAGTTGTTGTGCAAGGCAACTTAGCAATAAACTTCCCTGTTAGTAGGGAGAGGTGCTTTGTAATGAAGAGTGCTGCTATTTAAATGAACCCAGTTTTGCTGCCCTGGCCACAGTTTGACTATTCTTATCTGAGAAACTGCTGTACGTTATGCATTATGTCAGTCATTTCCCCTCCATTAAATTAAACACAATTTAAGAGTTGTTACAATCACTTGTAACAAAAAAGTGAACTTCATAGTGGAAAAACAAAGTGTTTATTCTGTAAAAATATAACTGATCAAACTGCGAGAAATAGCTGTGCTTTTAATGAGGTAAAGAATTAAGATATTTAGAAAACTAACTAGGGCTGTTGATTAATCAGTTAACTCACATGATTAAAAAAAAATTGCGATTAATTGCAGTTTTAATCGCACAGTTAATAAAATACGAATTGAAATTTATTAAATATTTTTGAATGCTTTTCTACATTTTCATATATATATATAATATATATATATGCATTCTGTGTTTGTAATTGAAATCAAAGTGTATATTATTTTTTATTTTAAATATTTACACTGTAAAAATGATAAAAGAAATACTATTTTTCAGTTCACCGCCTAAAAGTACTGTAGTGCAATCTTTGTCGTGAAAGTGCAACTTACAAATGTAGTTTTTTTTGTTACATAACTGCACTTGAAAACAAAACAATGTAAAACTTCAGACCTACAAGTCCACTCTGTCCTCCTTCTTGTTCATCCAATCGCTAAGACAAACAAGTTTGTTTACAGGAGATAATGCTGCCCTCTTCTTATTTACAATGTCACCAGAAAGTGAGAACAGGCATTTGCATGGCACTTTTGTAGCCGGCATTGCAAGGTATTTATGTGCCAGATATGCTAAACATCTATATGCCCCTTCATGCTTCTGCCACCATTCCAGAGGACATGCTGCCATGCTGATGGTGTTTGTTAAAAACATAACGCGTTAATTAAATTTGTGACTGAACTTCTTGGCGGAGAATTTTATATCCCCTGCTCTGTTTTACCCGCATTCTACCATATATTTCATGTTATAGCCGCCTCGGATGATGACCAAGCACATGTTTGTTTTCAGAACACTTTCACAGCAGATTTGACAAAACACAAAGAAGGTAGCAATGTGAGATTTCTAAAGATAGCTACAGCACTCGACCCAAGGTTTAAGAATCTGAAGTACCTTCCAAAATCTGAGAGGGACGAGGTGTGGAGCATGCTTTCAGTAGTTTTAAAAGAGCAACAGTTTGATGCGGAAACTGCAGAACCCGAACCACCAAAAAAGAAAATGAACCTTCTGCTAGTGGCATCTGGCTCAGATAATGGAAATGAACATGCATCGGTCCACACTGCTTTGGATTGTTATCGAGCAGAACCCGTCATCAGCATGGATGCATGTCCTCTGGAATGGTAGTTGAAGCATGAAGGGACATATGAATCTTTAGCGCACCTGGCACGTAAATACCTTGCAACGCCGACTACAACAGTGCCATGCGAACTCCTGTTCTCACTTTCAGGTGACACTGTAAACAAGAAGCAGGCAGCATTATCTCCTGCAAATGTAAATAAACTTGTTTGTCTTAGCAATTGACTGAACAATCAGTAGGACTGGGAGTGACTTGCAGGCTCTAAACTTTTACATTGTTTTATTTTTGAATGCAGTTTTTTGTACATAATTCTATATTTGTAAGTTCAACTTTCATGATAAAGAGCTTGCACTACAGTACTTGTATGAGGTGAATTGAAATACTATTTTTTATCATTTTTACAGTACATATATTTGTAATAAAAAATAATATAAAGTGAGCATTGTGCACTTTGTATTCTGTGTTGTAATTGAAATCAATATACATATATATTCGATCATAAGCC